>NC_089142.1:39690206-39777706 GCF_009819655.1 Sylvia atricapilla | reverse complement strand
AAACTTTCTAGTCTTGCAGAAGGCTTTCACCTGTTTCTCACCCCTTAGTTGTTCAAGGTTTCCTTTGTTTTGAACCACTCATCCATTGCTACAAGACAGCCTTTGTACTGAAAATATTCTTACACCCTTGCAGATAAGCTAATATTTAAAAGGCTCTGTTTATCAAGTGATTGGCACATTTATGCTTTTTATATAAATTAATCTCCTGACATCTCCAGATTAAAGTACAGTTTTTCCTAGCCTACATCTTCACACTACTTGCAACATCCGCCTTGATCTTAGAAAATGCAAAGTGAAGCTAATTCAAATTTCTGTTCAGAACAAGGGCAGCATTTTAGTCATGTTCCTTTTCAGTCTGTTCTGCTGCCACAAAAACAAAATCAAAGGTCAAAGAACACATAAAAAGAATTTTGCTCCTTTTGACATCCCTTTTCAGACCTCCTGGATGTCACAGTATCTTCTTTAGATACACATTAGGCACGATGTGGGAAATGGGACAATCCAGGCTACTGAAAAACATGGTGGTAGACCACAAAGAAAAATAAATACTTATTGAACTTCCTTTTGCCTTTCTTCAATGTGGCCCTGAAATTTCTCAATGAATTTTATAAATTTACTCGGTATTACATCATGTAATGAAAATACCCTTTCTTCCAGATTTTCCTCACACTGCCAAATCTCAGTCCAGAACTGTGCTCCTGTTCTTTACCTCTACTATGAGTGTTCTACCAACAGCTTTGTCTTTAGCAAATCTGTTTGCTGCATTTATAGATGAGTAAGTCTAAATGCTGCAAAATACTGAAATAATTCCAGACCCACATTTTGAAATATATGTACCTTTTGTGCTGTGCTTTAATCTGAGTCAGTCCATTTAATCTGATTGGAAGTAGATTTTAATGCTGTTTCACTTCATGCTAGCATAGACCATATATTTGTAGTTTTAGCAAAAACTTGTGATAAATAATTACAAAATTTTCAAAGTAGCAAAATTTTCTGGATTTAATGGCTCTCATGTTCTTGAGATTCTCTTCTCCATGGTATAAAAACAATATTCTTTTGTGATATCTGGTTTCAAAGAATAGAAGAGTCTAATACTATATTACTTTACAGTTCTGTGATACTTTCACTGTACTATTGAACCAATCATATTCACCACCAGTATTCATTTTATATGAAAAACTGAAATGTCCCATGAGTAAGTTCTGAGACCTTTTATGTGGTTACTGTTGCTAAGGAAACCACATCCTTGATATCCATGTGTCCAACATGTCAGTCTCATTTTGCATCTAGCTATCCATGAGCCAACACTGCAGCATAGAGTAAAGAAAAAAGAGGAGTGAAAAACAAGACAAAAGAAGCCGAAAACTGTTTCCTATCAAATTATATTTGCATACCTGTTGGAGTTAATTCTGGGTTCTTCTACATTATGTCTGCCTTGTTTTTTTGATTCGCTATAGTTGCTTGCAATAGACTGAGATACAGTCTGTAAAGGTGCAATAATGGTTCCTCTTCAGGCAGCAAACTATAATCTGTGCTAATCATCATCAGGGATGAAGATGGCCCTTTCTGAAGTCCCAAAGAGGAGGACCAAGTCCAAATAATCATTCTTGAAAACAATTTTTGTACAACATTCCACAGCACCAAAAATAAGTTTCTGACAGTAAAACCAATAAACAATGTTTTCTTTAATTTAAAATTAAAAAATAACTTAAACCAATACTTTTTATTATTTATCAATGAATGTATGTACCCCCTTACCATCATATTTGCTTAACCTATAATGCAGTATGTTTAATTTAAGTATACCATAGAAACTTTTTTATCTGAAAGTCTAATGGTATTGTTCTCATGACAGCCTAAATGCCTTGGAAGCATAAGACTATGTTTCTCAGAGGGTCAAAATGCAGATTTTTGTGTACTCTACTTGAAATTCAAAGAACACTGGGTGACTAGTAGATATTTATATTTTCAAAAATCTCCTTTTTTTTCAGATGTACTGGCCAATGTGTCAAAGAACTGTGTCAAAGACAGCAGAACTACCTCTACAAAAGTGGCTGCATCTACATGCTCAGTTAAGTGCTCTGAAGGATTGCAACATAGATGTGTCTGCCTATCCTGCCCAATCCTTGGCACAATTCTTCTCTGAAGGAGTGTCATTTAAAAAAAAAATATATAGGTAATATAATAAGTTGTAGGCTGTATTATGTACCTTTTGTTATTATCCTATGCTGTTTGGCTCCTCAGGTTCAAGTACTGAATAAGATCTGTCTTACACCACTTGTCAGTGGGATTGTTAGCATGAGTACATGCTTCAGAGGCATCCTCATTTAGGGTCATAGCACCACAGGGGAATTCGTTTTGGAAGAGTCCTCAGGAGAGTTCTAACTCAACCTTCAGCTCACAGCAGGGCCAGCTCTGATGTCAAGCCAGGTTACTTAAGGCTGGCTGTGTCTCACCATGTCGTGACGCCCTCCAAGGATGGAGCATGGAGGCTGCTCTACAGGCAGCCTATTTTATTACTTTACTGTCTTCATGATGAAAATGTTTTTCCTTATTTCCTCTTTTATTTGTTTGGGCCCTTTCCTCTTATCTTCCAATCAGTGTGCTGCTGAGAAGGATCTGGCTCACTCTTCTTTATTCCACTCCATGGGTACAACCAGGGGCTGCTGGTCAGGCTGCTGAAGTCACCTATTCTCCCCACTGGGCAAATCGAGCTCTCTTGGACATCTTGCACGGGGCAAGTGCTCAAGGACCTTGACATCTTTCTTGTGCCATGGGGCCCAAAACTGCACACTACTCTAAATTGCTGATGTATTTTTAAGTAGTTCCATAAATCTTGGGATTAAGATTTAAAAAAAAAAAAAAATCACAATAAAATTTCTGTCTCATTCTTTCACTCTTATGTCATGCTGTAAGTCTACCTTAACATTTATTAAGGGATCAGAAAAAAATTCTTTTATATTACTGCTTGCTGTTTTGACGTGGCATGGAAAAAAGAAAATCTGGAATCCATTAATGGTAACCCTCTTCTCTGAGAAGCTGGCACAAGAATGCAAATTTAATCTGAAAGCTAAAGGGATAGCTCAGAGAGACTGATCACAGATCTACCAAGGTAGGAACTTCCAACTTGGCACTGGACTCCAAGCTGATATCTGGCATTCTGCCATTAGCTGTAGCTCATTATGCCCTTCCTCCAGTAGTAAACTAATGAAATTAAGGCCCATCAATTAAATTTCTCTCTGTGGCTCTTGTTAATTTTTCTGTATATCCGGTTCAACTCTTTCCTAGGATATTTGGTTAGCCTGAGTGCTAGCAGGCACTGAAGCCAAAGACATTAAGCATGAATGTTATGCATGTAAGCAAATTAAAAAACAAAACAAAACAAAACAAAACAAGTTAAATAACACCACAGAACTGAATGTGCTGATGTCAAAGCATTGGCACGATGTCAGATGAAGTAAATATGAAAAAAGCGTGATTATAAAGGAAAGATGGATAGCTATTATTTTTTTAAATTTTTTCTTTTTTTCCTTCTTAGAACATTTTTAGGGCATGTAGTTCTGAAACAAGTAGTGTACTCTTGGTTTGGTTGAGTACAGTAATACCTAGATGCCTGTGTGAGATGATTGCCTAACACACCACTCCTAAGAGTTTGAGTGCTTTAACTGGTGTATATCTGTCCATACTTCAATAGCATACACTTACCAGAGGCACTGTTAAAACACAGTGCATTTCCCTGGCTGCACAACACAGTGCACAAAGGTGTTTTACTATGTGATTAGGACTCCTGGGCATTATGATATTATAAATTATAAAACACAATACAAAGGGCTCTAATGCTACATTTTGCATAATCTTAGTTAATTGAACATGAATTGAAATAGCTTTTAATTTTACAAGCACAGTCTTTGTTGACATGATCTCTATTGTACTAATCATTTAGTTATGCAATATTTCAGTAAACTTGTTGGTTTCGAGGTTTTTTCCCTGTTAGCACCTCCAGAAAGCATCCTTTTCCCAAGATTGTTTGAAAACTTGTTTTCTCTTTTCAGCCTGTATTGATATAAAAACTTTTCCATCATACTTGTGCAGGGGTTATATCTGAAGTGAAAGATGTCAGCATATTCCTGGAGATCAGTACAACTTGCAGACTGAAGCATATGCAGATGCTTAGCCCCAGGTTCCTTCCAGGTTTTGCATTACTAAAAGAGATTGTACAAGAAAGATTGTTGAATAAGGAGTGAGGAAAGGTCTTCTGTGTCAAAGAAATGGTAATATATGGCCAAATGGTCAAAAAATGGGTTGTGTTGCAGTAGCAGAAAGGTTGTTTTCACTACACACACAAGAAGGTTTGGAAAATAAATGCATCTACTTTTAGAGTCTTGGAAACTGTGATTATTATTTCCCTTTTTTTGAGTTTGTCTTGAAATGATGGATGAACATGAAGATGTCTTGCTGTGTATGTAAGATAGTAGATAAAGTTCTTTAGAGAAAAGGTGACATGAATATGGCAAACAAGTAAGTAAAAACTCAGTGCTTTCATCTTGTCTGATGTTATTTGAATAGGCTCCTGCCTCAATGGAGGTTTCATTTTGGATATGAGACTTGGATAAAACATTTCAACAACATGCAGTTATAAGCATCATGTTTCCTTTCATATTTTATGCTAAAACTATGGATTTCTTTTGCTTCTCAGAGAACTAATAACGTAATCATAGACATTGCACCATCAAGTAAATCCTTTTTGAGAGTTAAATGTGATTTTTATTCCCCACAGTTTTAATTGAAAATTAAAAGTATGTTCCATTTTTAAATGGTTTGTTTTAAGCTCTTTAGTCCAAAGGAAAAAAAATTTTAAAAAAGGGGGTGGGGGAGCCAGTGAGCCAGTGGTTTTGGTTTCATTCCACCTGGAATGCCTAGTGACCATCTGTCAATTGAATTCCATCCAGCACTCCTCCAGTAGTAAAATAATCAATAGCAATAGAAGTAATAGCTGAGTATCAAATTGAATAATGGCTTGTATTCTAACCTGATGACATCAGTATTCAGTAATTCCTGAACCTTTCAACTCAGACTGAGGTTTTCAAACTTCAACTTTTGGCCAGTGTGCATTGGGCTTTTTCAGGATTTTTTTTTTATTTTCTTGACTTTGCCTGTCTTCTTCGATTCTTTTCTGAAGTTTGAAGAAAAAAAAAGTTAAGGCTTTTCAAGCATGTAAAATTTGAGAAAAGACACTCTTGACAGTAAACAATTACCATGACACTTTTTTTGTAATCACTCTACAGCCAAAACAGCTGGGAGATGAAAGTTTAAATTTGGCAGGAAAACAGCACTAAGGAGAAGTGCTTTCGAGTGTTCTGGAGAAAATTGGTTTTGATGTGATTTAGTTATAGGCTTTTGAAACTCCATGTACTGAACATGTAACACTAGTTTCTCATTAAGTTTCACTGGTAGATTCTTCAATGGACAATTATATTGGTTTACATGCAAAAGGTTCACCTCGGGACATATTGATTTTACATAATCTCACAGAAAACCTCTGCAGTGGGGTATTCCCAGAAATGTAGGTTCATGTCAGATAGATATAATGTAACTTTACTCCAGAATGAAAATATCCATAGGCCAAAATAATGCTGCTATTCCATGTTATGATTCTGAGCACAATATAACACCTTATTTTTGTGTTTATTACTCACCCAATAAAGTAGTGTGCTTCATTTCTGCACTTTATTTGGGGTTTCAGTCTTCTTAAAAGCTACAGTTGCCAGCCATGAGGCCAATGTATTGGAAGTTTCAATATTGTTTTCTTTTCAGACCTATATCATTCTCCAACTCCTGGAGTGTTCCTTTACATAAAACAGATTGCTTCAAGGCACACAGATGACTTTAAATATTTCTGCACTTCACAGTGAATTGCTCATTCACCTGAGTGTTTAACTATGTCAGTATGTTCAACATTATCATATTTAATTGGATGGTTCAACAAGATAATATGCCAGTGCACACACAATTCAATGCATTATTGGCTCACAATAAATAAGGCAACTCTCAAATAAAACACAGGGGATTTAGCAAGAAGAAATTATGTATAATTGAGAGAAACATAAATGCATTGGTGGTTTGCTAAACGTTGATAACTTATCAATTCTTACAAATTTGAAAATATGTAAAAAATAAGGCTGTGAAAGCGAATGCATTTAAAAACCATTATGAAGACAGGCAAATGCAATCTCTGTTGTTGGTGATCTGACTTGCATGTGTAGAAGATTTAAACTTACTATTTTTTTTCTCTAAAGATCCAAAACTTTATATTTTAAAGCCATTGCTTTCATCCCAGAAAGGTCCTTCTTGAAGGAGGATGCCAGAATCAGCAGTGCAGCTATTTTCTGCTCTTCACTGGCAATCTGCACAGTCACTGCTTGCCTTGATGCAAGACCAATGTTGAACAAAAACCAAGAAAAAGGGGTGCTAAAAACAATTCAGACAAAAAATCCCTCATCACTCTTGGAAACTTTTTGAGAAATACGTTATTACCATTACTCAGGGATATCACTAGCTCTGCAGAAAATAAAGCATAATCTTTAGGCTAATAAATTTTGTCTTAGACTATAAAAAAACATATTTTTTAATTTAGGAGTAAAATTTTAACCAGTTTATTTAAGAAATAATTCCTTTTTCATTTTAGCTACTGCACAAATGGATCATTTTCATTCTCAGTTAAATAAAAAATGCAAGGAAAGAGGAGATTTTCAGCTAAGTACCAAACCATCCTGAGATCAGAAATACTGCTTTTTTGACCTTGAGGTAAAGTCTTGGGTTTTTCATTCTGCTTACCAGCTACTACTGAAACTCCCCAGTAAGAGTGCTGCAATTGTGGACCAGGATTTTTTTCTTAATAGGTTGCTGAAATGAGTAAATAACATCTGCATCAGGTGTATTATCAGAGTTGTGGAAGTCTGAAGCATGAATAGAGTGTCCAAAAAATTACTGCAATTATATCACATGAACAAAGTGCTATGTTTGTGTATTTGAAATTCTGGCACAAAAAGATTGTGGGTTTTTCTGCACATAATACATATCTTTCATCAAAAATAGGGTTTTTTTTTGAAGGCATTTCTTTGTCTAAAAAGAGCACTGATAGGAAATTCGCAATAACTGCTATAAATAAGACCTACACTGTAATAAACCTGCACATATGCCTGCAAAAGCTCTGGCTTACAGCCACAGATAAGTGTACAGTGATACTCATGTCATAGCTTTTCCTAATAAAGTGTTATATCATTGTTTTTTTGAATAGAAAGTATTTTTAAAATAAATTTTATTGCATATACAGACAAGAATAAGACATGCTAGGACATGAGTTGGCAGGTCACCAATGCTGCTCTTAGTTGGTCAGAGGCTCAGTGATGAAATGTAGGAGTTGTGTCTCATAGGATTCTAATGGGCACTGAGCTTCCTGCTCTGTCCTCTGCACACTTTGGGTGCCATATATAAATAAATCTGCTGCAGCCATGAGTGTTTATTTATATATTATGCCATATCATCTGTGTCAGATGTGCTGTGGACCCTCTCTGTCATGCATAAATAAGTTTGTTTGCAGATGAATATCTCAGCTGTAAGACTTGCTGGAACTTTTCAAATGAAACCAGTTCTGAGTGATTATAAGAAAATTTTATTGATATCTACAAAACATTTAGTGATGTTTAGATTTGCCTTTTACATTAGCTAGCCATGGTAAAATTCCTTCAAACTTTCACATATAGCATCTCGCCACTGAAGTTCACCCTAATTCCCTAATTTAATTTCACAGGTCAGAATGCTGAATTGACTTACATTTTAAGATTTGGCCACATCAAATTTTGTTCAATGCGTTAATTTTGTGCTACTGCATCTGAAAGTCTATGCATCAGAGAAATGTTTTGAAAACTTTTTTCCTATTTCACCCAAAAAAAGTAGCAATTGCTGCATTGCCATGTTCTAGGTTAATCTACACATCAATCCAATTCTGAAGGGTTTTTTTTCTTTTTATATTTTTTCCAACAGAATACATTGGAAGGAAATTTCTAATTATCAAAGAAGCAAGATCTTGAAATAGCCTTTCAAGGGGACAAAGCAAGAAACTAGCCCCCTTTACAAAAGATTCACGATCTGCCAAAATTGAGGAGTATGTTGCTGCAATAAAAGACTACAAGGTTCACTGACGTAAGAAACTTTTCTATACATATACTTGCTGTGGATCATCTAAGTCGTATATTAAGACTTCTATCATGCTCAAAATTCAGTGATGAAATTTTTACTTTATGATAGAATTTTTCTAAAACAGCCACCTTTAGCATTTAAATGGTCTATTGGTTGTTTATCTGTAAACCATGAAAACCTTTTCCCTCTTTTCCATAATTTTCATCTATTCTTCTTATCTTTATCTGTTTAAATAAGTAATTTCATGCATATTTGAACTGTATATAGGTATGGATTCTGTATTAGTTACAAGCATGATTCACATTTTTTCAGTAATAGATCCAAAAAGATGAAGTATCCTGTCCCAACGAAGCTAAACTCTGATATAAAGGCTTCTGCTTTTTTCTGTCTGACTTACTCTATTATCAGTCAATTGTATCATCACTTAGAATATTCAAAAATTTAGCAGTGAGAATTCAGTTCAGTGACTTGGATTATCATTAAATAGTCAGATGGATGCATGACTGAAAATCTGTCACAGTCATTTTATTTTAACCCTTCAATTTCTCCATTTTTCATTCATCTGATATAAGTAGTCTGGGAGACCTAGGATGTGATTTGTAGATATCACATAAACCAATGAAAGTCTTCATATTATGTCATTGTGTTCACTACCTCTTTATCAGCATTTTTGAAATAATCCTCTACCTTAAGGTCACAAAAAAATAGATTAAAAACTTTTGGGGGAAATTGGATAAGTAGACTTTTAGCTTTGAAGATGAACTGATGAGGTTTTGTCTTCTTAAAAGTGAGTATTAAAGCAAACTGACATATACGGTAGTGGCATTCCGCCTGTTGTTTCTGAAAATGCTGTCCTGGGTATGTCTGAAATGTGTCTGGCTCAGTAGCTGAGATCAGAGGATGCACTGAAAGTGGGAACTCTTTATGTGTGTTCATATAGACATGTTCCAGGCAGTCCCCAAATAGCGGCTTATTCATGAAATAAAATAAAAGTAGGTGAGAGGAGGAAGGAGGGGGAATAAAATCAACTTCATATTCTAGGATTAGGTGTGATTGATCATTGCTTTCAGTAACCCACTGGGCATTTTTGATGTTTTGTATACTAAATTAATAAATAAACAGGGAACTATCTCTCAAACTGAAATTTGGCAGAAGCCAGTTAGTCTGGATCAATTAATGTCAGAAAATGAAAATCATACAGTAATGACACACCTTTTAAAAGAACATTTAGTATGTGTGTCTTAGGCTTTTAAGCAAGTCAAGAATTCCTGAGATTAAGCAGATCTGATATTACCTTATTTTAATTGAATTTATTTTTAATATACATGATAGATGACAGGTTCCTCTCTTCATGGTTTTTACTGATTTTGTCTCTCAAACAGGACTTGAAAACCAGCTGCTTTGAACTACAGCCCAGAGCTATAGTTAGAGCTTCATCTACAATTACTTAAGTGACTTATTAAAATATGTTATATAGCAAGTTTATTCTAGGGAAGTTAGCAAGACACATTTAAAGACATGAATGACGAAACAGGTCAAGGTCAATAACTTCAAAATTATTTTTTCCCCATTATGAAAGGGGACACAACCATCAGCCCTGGGTCAAAAGCAATTCTAGACCACTCCTTGGTGTTTCTCTTTTTCTGATATCAGCATAAGGAAGGGTAGGCAAAGGGAATTGCAGACTGAATCTTTAGATCATGTTTCTGCTGATGCAACAGCCTGGAATCAGCTGGTGTGAATGCATCATATCTCAACCCAAAGTAGCATATGTAAATTAAATTTTCAGTAGGCCTAAATAATATACGGACAGGCACAATACGTATACATGTACATATACATATACATATACATGTACATATACATATACATATACATACACAATATGAATAAAGCACATAGTATGTAGGTCAGACATTTTCAAGACTAAAACCATTTAGAGGTTTAGATTAACATATTCATCCTGTTGGGACTACTGGAAGACAGAATTTGAAGAAAAGAGTGCGTGCTGAGATTTGGATTCATAGAAGAAATCCTGGATCAACCATAGAAAATATACATCATTAAGAACTCTGTCGTCATGTATTAACAACATGTGGACATCTCCCTTTGATCAGCAGCCTGAGTGCAAATCACCCTCATATCAAGGTTTTAAGTAATGCAAGTCTATGCTTCCTGTCTCTAAAAGAATGAATTTCAGTCACTGTGAATTAAATGGAAGACTAAAACTAACCTTTGTGGCAATCCAGCAATAGAAAATCTATTTATGTTATTTCACACCTCTATAGGAGAGGGTGACAAGCCTTAAGTCAAGGAAGAAAACCAGCACTTTCACAAAAGGAAGAAGTTTCCCATCTAAAATGCCTGGCTCTTTAAGATGGAGCTTACTTGCTTTTGAATGCCATCCCAGAATTGTTGTTCCTCTCTTGCTAGAGGATGTCAAAGTAATGTCGTGCAGAATCATTTCCATTCTTGAAAAATGTCCTCCCTGTAACATTTTTATCCCTTCCAAATGACACTTATTCTTAACAACTCACCACAATATTTATCTCCTTGAGACTAAGATTATACCCTGGAAAATGAAGGCTCTTTTGAAAGCCTACCAGTTCCAAATCAACATGTGCTGCAACCAAAGAAAAAAATTTTAAAAAGACGAATTTGAGCTTAAGCCAAAGGAGCAACATTGGAAGGCTGAATCACAGGACATATACATTAAAGCTTGATTAAGTATTTAGTACATCTTGAGCTTCATGTTGCCCAGGGCACTTTTTGTGTCATTTTTATTGGTCTTCCACCTACCAATTTATATGTCTTTGTATTTTTGTTTTACCTCATTACAGATGCTATTCCTTATAATGTATGATCTGTATTAACAGACCGACAAAGCAGCTGCTGGCTACAGTTAGTGCATTTTTCTTTATCCATTAACATTTACAGTATGTTAGATCAAGCATTGCAGACACATGCACATAAATGTATAGAGAAAGCCACACATACTTGTCAGACAGTCAGGAAAATTGAACAATGCAGAGTTATTGTTGCACATCTCACACTGGGCTCCTTATCTGCATTATAACAGCTCAAGAGATATGCTCAAAGATGCTCAGAAACTCAGGCTCTTTTTGCATTTTCAGGGTTTGCAGTTTGATGAATTTGCTCTTTTAGTCTCCTGAATTCCTTTGAAAACTGAAACAGTAATATCATTCAGGCTTTGTATATCTGAACAATTTTTTTTTCCCACAGGAAGGTCAGGACTTGACCTATGAAGTCAATGGAAAATGGAAATTTCCTAAACATGTTTGCCAAGAGTGGCTGTTGACAGATATTTAAATTAAAAAAATAATCAGATAGTGGTACTCATCCACCCATATTTGGGACTGTCTGTCATTATTGCCCTGCAGGACCAATTTCAAGTACAAAAGAGATATTTTGAAAAATTTGTATTTTTAGAAATAATTATTCTTTTGCTTTCATATGAAGATCACTCATATGAGTGATCATTTTGAATGATATCACTCATTTTGTTGTTGGACTGATTAGCTTCAGCTTCTGATATGCCAAAGTAGTACACAAATGTACTACTTGCTTGTAAGATTCCCTGGGTAGACTTTATCTCATTTAGTTTCAATCATCCCAGAGTTGATATCTGCTTCCACCAAAGCTACACAGAGCAATCCAGCCTACACTGCATATAGCTGAGGCTAGGAGCCCTGAATCCCCATGTTCTACAACTCCATGTTCTACAAACAGGACTGTCATATGGAGGTTGGGATATCATTCCGCTTTCTTACCTTACAAGTAGGTAGAAGCAAAAACCCCAACTCATCAGTTTTATAAACTGTGGGGATTATACACCTCATTTCCAAGGTCTAGATTTTTCTCTCTGTGACCCATATACTCCCCAAAAGTCTCAGCTCTCACAAAAAATTAGTTTTATTCCAAGTTGGGATTTTGTTTTCTATATTAATGATGTTACAAAGCTATTTTATTGTTGTCCCAGGATCATTTCCAGCCTATAGACATTACTTCTCCTGGGGATGCCAAGACACTCATATGTTTGTCTTTTATTTCTCATCTGGGTTATTGTAATTCATTACTTGCTGGTCCACTTGTCACTTTTTGTTTTAGCTGCTTACAGCTGGTGCAAAATTTGGCTGCTTGATTGCTTATGAGATTTCTAATTACATTACTGTGATAATGAAATGGTTTCACTTGCCTCCTGTGAAACGGCAGATTGCTTTTAAGAGTTTACTCCTAACAAATAAATATACACAATAGGCCATTTATTGCTCACACCATTATAAAATGACCGTTCCCTTGATTCTGACTGTCTTTTGGATTATGGGAATTTCAGCTATTTTTTTTTTTTTGTTGTGATTGTTCCATATATTTGTAACACATGTAACTTAGATTTCACAGAGTCTTTATTAGGTAAGCATTACTTTCTCAGTTTTTATGACCTATTTCTTCTCCCTACCCCTGGTCATCTATTTTAAAACATATCAGGTACCAAAAAAAGATGTATGTCCATATTCGCTGGTCTTAGACAGTGAAACTTTGCTTTGATTAGGTACCAGAACCTTTTCAACAAAGTTGACAGAGGTACTGATGTGGTCTATAGCCTATCAATTATCTAGAAAAGGTTTTAACAGAGCAAGACCAAAATAGAACAGTGCTGGAAACAGGGGGGAGGCGGGGAGGGGGAATATTAAAGCACACTTGCTTGGGATTTAAGACTATTTTGACTTAATTTCAGATGGATTTGAACTTAAACTTTCAGCAAAGAACAGATGATAGTTACAAAAAAACCTAAACAAGTAATGCAGTTCCTAGGTTCATTTACAAATGAAATTTTGAAGAAACTTGTAGACAAGCACAGTGGCAATGCTTTATTTCATTTGCTTGCAAAAAGATCCCTGCAATATTTAACTAGTAATTAAGAAGCTTAGCTGTACTACATCACAGATCATGTAGATTGCAAAGGTTGCATCAAATTAATATTATCATGCTGGTGTGCATTCCAGGTAATTTTGCTTTTTAAATAGTGTATGAATTTATGCTCACCCCTCCTTTTGATGCAGAAGTCAAAATTTCATGAAAGGATGAGGAGAAGATTGGAATACATTGTCACACAAAACAAACTTTTAGTTTGACATTTAGGGAAAAAAGAGATAAAAAGAAAAAAATGAACAGGAAGGTAAAGGAGATTTCGACAAAATTCTGTAAAAATAACTTTTAAAAACCACCCTTAAGAAGGTGAATGGGGGACAATCATTCAGCAATCAAATTGCTCACAACAGGTATAAAATAAAGGAATGGAAAATCTGTTTTCCAGAAAGCAAGGCAAATTACAGAATCCACTGACACAGTGTGTTTTGGAGGCCAGCAATCCAAGTGAGTTTCCAATGTCAGTCCTGGAGGATGACTCCTTTGGTATTTCTTGAGCATAGTCATTCCAGTTGAACCTTTGGCTAATTTCTGATGTGCCAGAAGCTCAGACATATACCAAATAAAGAATTATTTTCGTAGTATCCTATTTCTAGCACTTTCACAAAGCATCATCTGGTAGACAGTACACATTTGTTCTGACTTAAAACCATTCTGTAGTTCATAAACACAGACACTCACTACTGTATGCAGAAGCATCAAGTTGTAAAAATGATTGTGACTATGCCAGTGAAATAAAGCAAAAGTAATACAGTTATGCCTGCCATCACATATAGAAATCAGAGTGCCAAATTTACATTAAATGTCACCAGAACCAGGAGAGGTCAGACAGAGATGAGTGCTCTTGCAGTAAATAAAAATTGTTGTGCCTTCGCTCTTGTCAAACCTGGCTGCCGAACCCTTATTACACATTACAATTACTTCTGAGATGGAATACAGACTTCATGCATTATATTTATTTCACTTCATTTGCATGTTAAATACATAATATTTGCATTTCTACTAAAGCGATGACACAAACTTGTAACTCAGAAGATGTACTTTGATTGGAACTTGTAATTATAACACATAGCAGAAGTAAGATAAATTCTCAATGTATAGTGGGAATTTTTTAGAAGGAGGCCAGTGCTGCTTCACTGAATCATTTCTAAAAAGCACTGTGGAGGAGTGAAAACTGAGAGAAAAGAGATCCACTAGCCAAATGGAAGCATAAGATAAAAAGAGCTTTTTAAAAGAAGTAGAAAGTATCCCAAAACTAAGCCTTACTGAAAAAAACAATCTCTCAGAAGAGTTCCAACTTTAAATGCTCACCTACCTGACAGGAACTGGACATTTAATCTCTAATAAGTATTGACATATAAGAAATCAATGTAGTTTTGAAATGTAATTACTGAGCAATTTACATGGAAAAAAACTTTCAGTATAGGAAATCTATCACTTTAGTAGCATTCTTCTGTGCAGGAACCTTTAAATATTCTCAGTTGGAAAGTATATCTTAGAAATGCATTGTGACATTGCAAAATATTTGCTTTAAAAATATGTTTTACAATTAGATTGCATTTCTTCTCTTGAAAGTAAGAGATGAAGAGGAGAGCAGTTTATTCCTTCAAGATTTTTTTTCCTCAGTCCTTTGAACAAAGATTTCTACTAGGAACGTGGCCTACATAGAGAATTCTTCTGTAAGCTACTGAGGTCGGAACATCCAAATGTGAGATGACTCAGCCTGAGGTCCCACTGCTTTTAAGCTAAATTTTAGCAGGACTCCTATCCCATCCTTTAGTTTTATGGTCTATACAAAGATATTATGACAGCAGAATCTCTTTACCTGAAAGTTTTGATAAAAAAGTACTGCTGAACCTTATAAATTTCCTTGAACACTATTATGTTTCATATTAAACAGACTACTGGTATGAGATGTCATCTATCTAAATTGCTCTGTGCTGTCATTTCACTGGTTGCTTGCTGCATTTGCTACAACAGTGTTTAAAACCTTCTGGAGAGCACTGCTTTCCAGGACAAACTCCTCTCACACTGAATATGTGCTGCTGTAGTTATGTATCATAAAGTGTAAAAGCAGAAGTTCTAACATGACTTACATACCAATAAAAATATTTGCTAGTAACCAAGGATGCCATGCTCCTTAGCAGATGCCTGTTCAGTGCCTCTCTCTAGGCAGAAGAGGCCAGAAAACTCAGTAGTATTTTAGCTTGCATGTTTTATGTACTTCAGTAAGAAATTGCAGTGTCTATTGCTCCTATAACTCATTCTATCAAAAATATTTATGTCAGCCATACAAAATTATAACAATATAGCTCTCCTGGAAGAAACCTAAGTCTATGTATTTCAGCTGTCACTGGGAAAGTCACTGGATAATCCAGAATGACAAAGGACAAGACAACAGGTCAGAGAACATGCAGTGAAAATGGTCTGGATATATGTGGTACCATAATGAAGACTGAATAACGAAGAAGGAAAGGTACGGATTTGGGTTTTGTTGGTTTTTTATTTTGTTAAGGGTTTTTTTTTGGTTTTTTTTTTTGCAGTACCAAAACTATAATTTTGTTCTGGAAAATTCAGATTTGTTTTTAAATACTGTAGTTTGAATTTTACTTTTGTATGTGAAAAAGCAAAGAGAAAAATGTGCTATTTCTTGGATGACCTAGCTGAGAATTTACACTTTGTACATTCTAGCCAGGAACTTATAAATATGCAACAGCCATAAACAACCAAATCTTGATGTAGCTAAATAAAACTTTTTAAAAGCCAACAGAGACAACTACAAGGAAAATACTTATCCTGACCTTACTCCTCTCATATTTTGACTGAGCTTGAACTATATTCTTACATTTGACATAAACATAGATGCAGTGTTGGAAGGATATCTCCTGCATTGTCTGCTGATCTATCAAGTTGTTATAAACTATTTTTTTATGATAAATTTTTATTATTTTTGAAATAATTATTGGACATAATTCTTCCCCCAAAAAAATTGAAGAAAAAAAACACTTCTGGATAAAAGCATAACATTTGCTCAGGACACAGGTTGGAAGCAAAGAGCAGGTATCCTGGGACCTGCTTCTCTGTATTCTAAATGTCTAGTGAGCACTCTTCCACCATTCTATTCTGATGTTTTTTTCCAAGTGGAAGAACAGATTAAAAATTCAAAGAAATACAAGAAGACTTAGGCTGACGAGGAATAGAAAATTTTGGACATGTTTAAAATATTTTGCTGCATATAAAGATTATTTCCTAGTCTATCCTAACCTAAACAAACTTTAGCCTCTGTAACCTCCCCTCCAGCATCAATGCGTGACTGTGGCAAATACAGGTGATGTCAAGTGTGGTATAACTAAATGAACCAAGGTGGTCTTCTTTGTACAAAGAAAAATACAATTAACTAATTTTACTATTTTATATCAAAATGAACATTTTTTACATCCCACCAGTAATTTTACAGATATTAAATAAGTACCCAGAAGAAAAAGGGAGACTGACTGCCCACTAGGCTTTGGAAGGGGAAAAACCCATTGAAACATGTTTGTGAATAAAATTAATGGAAAATATGAGATGCTACAAATCTCAAGGGTGATATTGCATTAAATGTGAAGCATTTCTTTTGCATAGGTATGAACACACTAACCTTGGAATCATTGAATATAAGAAAGAATATAATACCAGTAGAAAAAATATCATTAGAAGTTAAATTAACAAGAAGAATATATTTAATTGCATACAAAAAAATAAAACTACAAAACCAAACCAAACTAAAATCATAACTAAAATCATCTTTGTCTTTCTTACCTTTCTAGTTTTTTAGTATCATATAGATCTTTAGAAGGCATTCTTCTTCTTTTACCTAGGGAGTTTAAATGTATCTATACCCTACACAACACTACTAAAGGCACGGTTCTCCCTTATTTCTTCCTAATATTTTCTAAACTTCCTGTTTTTCTATATTGCCTGAACGAAATTACAATCCTACTCTAATTAAGGAAATTATTCCATGGTATCCTTCTAAATTTTCTATCTCTCATGTATCTTGCACTTTTAATTTGTATGTAGACACTTAAAATCTGCATCTCTGTCTTGCTCCCTTCTTTAATTCATGCCCAATACATTCTGTTTTCAGGATCTTTGTCAGTATTTTTCACATTGTTCTGTGGCATTTTGTTACTCTTTTGTCAATCTTGGGACTAAACTTAATATTCTTACTATTTTCCATAAGATATAGTCTAATCTCAGTCTTACTCCATATAATTGCCAGACTGACTAATCCACGTGGTCTGGTGAAACCATCTCTGTGGGCTGCATCCTTCACTACTACAAAATTAATGCAACTTGCACAGCTATACCTCTAGCAACATTTTTTAGTTTGAAATTTTATTTGCCAAGAGAATTCTTCTTTAAAAATGTTTATCCAGACAAAGTTTGACAGAGCAACACAGGAGTTTTCGTCTAAGTGTTAAATTAGAGCTTCCAAATGAAAGGGTTGGATGAAAATCCAGCTGTGCCCCTCAGATCAGCTAAATGCTTCTGTAGTCATTATACAAGATTGATGAGAACCTCCTTGACAGATCCTCCTTGATTTGGACAACTGAAGTTAACAAGGCTTATACTCAAATTATTCTCACAGCACTAAATAAATACAAGCTTTTTAATTGCTTATTATGCTTTAATGAACCAGTTTTTGTTTAATATTTTTCTTTATATTTGACCTTTTTTTAACTCTTCGTCCCATTTCCAAACTGTAAATATATTTATCTGTTACTAGTCCTCATATTTTCTAGCCTTTTTAGATGTTCCAAAATCATTCATAATGTTGAAAACCTTATAACAATGCATGTACATGCACTGCAGTTATCATCTGTACTCTCAGAGTAGAAGTTCCTTTTACTCAGGCCAGCAAAGCCTTTTTTTAGCCAAATTTCTTTATGAAAGGAAAGGCAGGTAGTAAAACTGCAACTGCGTTGTCTTCCTGTTACTCCTCAGCATTGAAGACCAAGACAGCATTAGGCTGGGAAACTGTCTGCCTGGTCAACTTTAGAACATACTCACAGACATAACAAGCATGGAAGTTAGTTACAGAGACACCAACACTTTTACCTTTACGAAAGCATTCAAAGAACTGATTATAATGGATGCTTCTCCCTGAATTAAGGTGCAAACGAGACCATGTGCTGAAATTAATAGTATAGATTTTATTTAAGAGTAAATGTGAGCTAGAGAGATAAAAAGATTGTTGGGTGGGTGGGGGGCGAGGGGCAGGGAGGTTAGAGACAGTGAGAGAGAAGTAATAGATATCACCCCATATGGGCTCCTGCAGTGTCCCAGTGGTCCATCTTCACCCTGGCCTTCAGTGGAGCAGGGTCCCAGAGTAGCTCTTCTGGAGGAACCACTTCTACGCTGTTTAGTCCTGGGTATCCATAGGGTGTAGGTGCTGTTCCCATAATGCGAGAAGGGCTGTGCATCAGCACTCGTTACCTGTCCCACAGTTTGCCATGGAGGGAGATTTTGTCTGGATGCGTTACCCAGGTCTGCCTCACCAGGCCTGGAATCAGCATATTGCTGTTGCTGTCTTCACTTATGTTCTGTTGTGGTGGCTTGTCTTACAGGGACAGTGTTTTGAGACATGCAAATCTATTTTTGAAGTCTTCACAAAACACACATACTATAATATAGTGAATATTTTTCTCCTTAGGAAAACTTCCTTTTTTATCTCTTGTAATTTGAAACTAATGAATTTTACTATTATCTTCAGGTAAATCAAAGCTGATTACACCTTCAGAACTAGCTTCAAGGAGTGTGGCTGCATGCCTTTCAAAATCTCATCTGATTTGGAGAAATCAGTGAATTGTTTATATATATTCAAAGGGAATAGCAGACTGTTCCACAGAGTAATTCCACTGCATATATCATTCCTTATAAACACACTGAGCCATAGTCAAATTAATGTAGCTGTTGTTTGTTATTTTTTTATTTTCTCTTCCAGGAAACAAACAAATATTATTTTTTCTAATTCTAGTTAAATATATCAGACTGTAAATTTTTGCATCAGAAGCTACCTGCTCATCCTGTAAAGCAACCAATGTGGTGAGTTGAACAAATGATCAGAAAGGCATTAGAAAATGCTTGAATTGAAAAATTGTGAAATAACAACCAAATAAAATAAAAGTTTAATCAAGTCATCTATCAAGTATGGAGAGTAAAGGGTGAAGCAAAAATTTTGCAGAACTACAAATATAAGGAGAGGAAATTTGAGTGAAGGGACTATTAGGAAGAAAGAGCTAGGAAATCTAGCTACAACCTGACATCTTAGTGAGGAAGAAAATAAAGTAGGGTTTTTTTAAGAACAAGGAGAATAAATGTTTGAAAAGTGTCTCTGGGAGTGGGGTAGAGTCTCCATGATACACATTCTCTAAATCAAGTTTGGATGACTTTCTGAAATACAAGCCTGGGTTCAGTCAGATGGTTTAGGTTTGGTGCAGGAGCTGCTGGAAGTAATTCCCTAGCATGCATTATGCAGCAGGATGAGCTTTAAAATCTACTGAGAAAATGTTTGGGCCAACCTAGCAGCTTGCACACACTGATATAACTTTTTAAAAGCCAGTTGAGTTGTATTGATTTACACCAGCTTCTGATCTTGCCCTTGGAATATAATTTACTGCTGTCATTATGCAGTAACACCCAGCCCCTGCCTGTTTTCCACGCTGTAATAAGAGCAGCTGTCTTTGCGGTTTGGGGCCTGATCCAATTACACTCAATGGGAAAACTCCCATTTAGTGCAGGCACACAATTAGATGGTTACAAATTGGTCACAAATAAATTCAGACTGGAAATTAAAACTATTCCGTCTGAGATTGTTTTTTAGTTATCTGGTAAAACGTTGGAGTAGCTTCACAAACAGATTAACAAGTCAAGGAGCGTGTTAAAATTAAGGCTGGAAATAGGGAAGGGACTGTGTAACAAACAGAAAAAGGGGTCTGCATGTAACAGTGTTTCCACTGTACCCCCTAGTCTCTGGTAATTTGTAGCGCAGAGATAGCACTCAGCTGAGGCAGAGAGGAGTGGGACTTAGAGGTCTGGGGCACTTGGTGTTGCAGTGTCTCCAGAAGGACTTGAAATGAACCTGTTGTTTCATAATACATTTTAGGTGTTATTAGCCCTCCTGATGGGATTTTTAAGCAGCAAAAATTGTACAGGAAGAGCCTTCAAGGTGTGTAGTACTATAATTTTTGTGTCTTTAAATCTTTCCCAGGGCCTGGAAAGCGGCAGTGGTCCAAGGCAAACAGCAGGGTGGGCTCCCCCTGTAAAACAATGAGATGAGCTGGGTGTGTGCTTTAGGGTCCTGCTTACTTTCTTACTACTTAACTTTAGGGTTAAACCATTCTCTAGATTTTATGTCAGTGGGAATTGCTTTCCCCACGTCACTCATAGTTATTCTTCTTGGTATTTTTCTTTTGCTTTGTAGCATCTTCATTTTCTTTAAAATACCACCTCACCACTTAGGAATTTGGTGATATACTTGATCTTCTCTCTGGCATGTTCTGAGCATGGGGTTTTTGGCATTTTAGTATTTTGTAAGCAATTTTTAGGGAACCAAGAGGTGCTCTGTTATGTGCTGGATAACACCATAGGCTATTCTAAACCATATATCTAGTGTAGGGTTTCCTCTAGCTGTGATACAATTGCTGAAATGAAAGAATGAAAGCAAGCCTGTTTGGTCTTGTTTCTCTATTTATGTTGTCTACTGTGGAACACAGATATTTTATTTCTGTCTTTTATTCCTGTCTTTTTTTCTTTTTTTCATTCCTGTCTTTAAGCATTCTGGTTTATCTTTGAAACAGGAAGAGCACAGTCTGTGAAGGGAGCCCAAACAAATGAGCAGGAGCCATTCTGATCCTAGGTAAGGGTAGGGCTTTTCTTTATTTGACTCTACTTATTATTCTACCACCTCAAATATTACTGTTATTTCTGCCACACAAAACAGAAGCTGAAACACTGTAAGACCAGCATCAGTGCTTGCCCAGAGACAGCTCTTTCATTAAAAAAGGTATGTGATGAAAGTATATAATTAAAGTACTAGAGGTAGTTTTATCTGACTAAATATAGATTTTTTTTTTTAATATGATGTTAGCTTTACCCAAAAATATATCCCTAAATATAAATCAGAGTGCTACTGACATGGAAGTGCCATGCACTAAAGAAGCAATCTGAGGTGATGAACTTGGATATGGACATTGCTACTGCCAGCATTGAAAGTTAGATTAGGTACTTTTAATCCTAAATTCAACTATTGACCATTTTAGGAGATGTCAACATAATACACTGTGCTTAACATTCAGGTTCCTTGTTTTTCCATTTTATACAATCTGATGTGAGAAATGAATAGTAAAGCTGACTTCTAGCCACGTAGCAATCTTGCAAGGATGGGAGGATAGCCAAGGTGCAAATGTGCATTACTCTGAGGCTCTGTACAACTTGCCATGTCTCAAGAAACATGACCTGAAGAATAAAAATATATACAGAGTACTGTTCTTTCCCTGTGAAATATCAATCGCCTGGAAAAATCACTCGGCACAAGCTAGAACAGTTTAAACTTGCCAAGCTGAAGGTAAGGAAATAATAAACTGCTTGAAATTTCTCTCCCTGTCCTGTCAGGCACGCGCAGCACATGCTAGGAACAGCTGAGAGTCTATGTTCACATAAGACGTGCAGTACTTCAACTTCATATGACTCAAAGTGCTTAAATGGCAAGCACTATAGACTACTTATATTTGTTAGTAATATAGAAAGATAAACCACTTGATAATTTTTTCGCATTGCTCCCATATTAATTTCTCAGCCTGGAAGTATCAGAATAACTATAGATGAGAGGTAACAAAGAGTGATTTCTCTCTGTTTCATTTTTGTGCATGAGAGGAGTTTACACAAAAATGCATCCTATTTTTACTCATTATGTATAATTTTACACCTATTTTTCCCATAAAATAATGCATATACATGCACATCTTGATGCAATTGCTTCCATTCCTCAAGCACCTATATTATCAGTGCCACAACTGCTACCCTTCAGATAGCTTTCCATTCATTATATAATAGATAAATGTGGCTGATCCCAGTGCAGCTGAATTGTTTCCATGGTTCGATTTCAATGGTAAGGGTTTATTCAGCAAGGCATTTAAGCCTGTGTTCAATTTAGAGCAATTGGGTACTCCTAATATATCCTGCAAATTAGGCAGCTGTCTACATCAGTGGGAATTAATGATATGTCCACATGGTTTTTTTCTGAATCAAAGTTTAAATTTAAGGATACTCAGTGAAATATTGGTAAGGATACCATTGAAAATTCAGTGGCAGCCTCAGCATTGGCCATTGGATAGAAACTGTTCATACTGCTCACAGAAGTTCCCAGAGCTTTTATTTATTTTTATAATGTATTTCCTAATTTGTGTTAATAAATAAATACAAAATTAAAAAAAAAGGCCATAAAAATAATACCAGGTGGAAATATATCTTCCTCTATTTTTACCTGCTAACATTGCTTTCATTGTGATCAGTTCACAGATATTTCTGGGTAAATTAAAACTCAACCTACAACTCAATGAAAACACTGACAATTTTCAAAAGCCAAAGGTTAGCTTCTTGCACTAAAACAGAATTAGATTATATTTAATAAATATAGTGAGCCATGTAAAATTTAAAAGTAAAAATGTCAGAGCACACGATTGAGAAGTATGCAATACTCAGATTTTGACAAGCCTGGACGGCTCATGCATGTTCCTTTTATAAGGAGTGGATTGTCTATGGGAATCAGAGAGATATTGGGAAAAGCCCCATTGAAATCAAGAGAAAGGTCTGCTCATCATGCATAAGAATAATACATTGCAAGGACACATATGATTACCCTCCAGAAGATTTCGCAAAACACCAAATGGAAGTGGTGGAAGTTGTCAGCCAAAGTTGCTGTGTCAAATGAGCACAGGAATTTGTATCCATTGCTTTGATGCTTGTGCTCAGAGACGGGCACAGCCATGTGCTGCAGAGCAGGAAAGGACAGGTGTAGTGAGGGCTCCCACATCTGCTCACTCCATTCCTCCTTTATTTTTTAGGTATGAATAATGGAAGAAGTAGGTGTCATAGCTCAGTCAATTAGAGCACAAACATTCCCCAGAGACCATGCCAAATACTGCATCATTTCTGTCCCCAGCTGATGGTGCCTGGTGCGTCTTCCCACTTGAGAATCTGCCCAAAGTTTTATGGCTTTGGGCCTGTGCTGGCCAAGATGTAAGTGGTTACACAAAAACGATGGAAAGATGTTGAAGAGAGGCACTGAAAGGTTAGGAGAAAAAGGAAAGTTTAGTGAGACAACAGAATTGCAAAATGCTTGGAATATGCGACCATTCAGAAACCACAAAATAATTCTAAAAGACAATCCTAAAGATATCATTTTGGCTGACTGTTGAAAGCAGCTTTTTGCTTAATTATATTCAGAAGAAACAGCTATATCCCTACCTTACAATTTCTTTATTTTGCTATAATGTGAAGTACCATATTATTATTTTTAATAAACTTTACTGTGGTAAATGAAATGCAGACAATGTAGCCATAGTCTGATAAATATAAGTTCAACTTATATAGAAAAGCAATATTTGATAATATGTAACACTCTGAAAGCTTGGTTCTTTCAAGCTCTGAAAACCAGTGATTTAAAAGCATCTACCATTAAATAAAGATTGGTCAGCCATAGCTATATCGTGTCTTCATGCGTTCTCTTCATTTATATTTCATCTCTGATTGAAGTTCAGACTAAATATTTTTGAATTCTGCTGATATTGACATCTTGCGAGATATGGAAATAGGTTCAATTTATAGATCAGAACTAAAGAGACAATATGTTTTATCTCAACAATTTATTATTGACAAGGTATCACTCTAGCATGTGTTAAAAAGAACTATCACTGTAAGACTACCCTGATTCTGTGAAGAAATACAGGATAGAACAATTTTTTCTGCAGCCAATAAAACTAAGACTAGTTAGTAACTTTGAAATCAGAAATTCAGTTGCTTGTGCCGGAGCTGTAATTTACTTTTCATAAAACTACATGAGAACTGTTTAAAAAAATCTAACTTTAAAAAAATCCTATTGGTCGTTCTGCATCCTCCCTCAGCCACACACAATAGCAAATTCTTACAATGAGAATAGCTCCACTGGAGCAATACTAATACATTTGCCACAGTTCCCACTCTGTCATTACGCACAGGAGCCTGTGCTTATCCCTTTTTAAATTGGAGACTCTTTTAACCAGGAATCCCCAAGATGAAACCGAACCATTTTCCTCACGGCAAAACAAATCCTTCTCTGGTGAATTTTGTTATTGTTTATTGTTACAGTGTTTTATCAGCACTAAACTGTATGAAGGCTTCAATTAGTTCTTGATGAATGATCCCATAAAATCATGTAGTTTCATTTCCCCTGCCACCAGATATTTCACTGAGTGTTATTAAATGAAATATAATTGGGACAGGATTCAGGAAACTTAGAGTCTTCCTATTTTCCTTTTGGGCTTGAACATTACAGTGTGCCTCAAACATTTCATTTTTCAAATGTGATGGTTTTTTGTTTTAAACTGACAAATGCTCTGCAGTTCAAAACTAATGTTTAAGGTCTCTGTGCTATTAGCAGTTAAGAGTAGGAAAATACAGGTATTACAGCCATTTTCTGCACCTTTCTCCTCTGTCAGTAGCTTTGTAAATTTTGCAGTATGAAGACTAAGTAAGATTCACTGGGAAGAAAAAAAAAATCCTTCCAGCTCCTGCAAATAACTATATTGTATTTGTCTAGGATGTTAACTCCATTGAATGCAACAAAATTCCAGCAAGAAAGAATACAATATTTCATACTACACATTGAACTTATGGTTTGTTATGACTTGTGTTCTGTTTTTTGAGATAGTTTGCTTCAGCAGAACCCAGAGAGCAAATTTTCTCAGCAAGTTGTTTAAACTTCCACTACAAAAATTTTGTCCTTTTTCTTAGATTTCATATCCAAATACAGGATTTACCAAGCAGAAGTATTAGTTATATCAGTGTCTGTGTTCAAATATATGACATCTGAATGAGAGCTTTACATTAATGGAAAGCTTGCTCTGAACATAGTTATCTCTCTTTAATCAAATTCTTCCACCTGGCATAAATGCTACCAAGAAAAAAATTAGCAAAAGGTTATCATATCTGGATTGAGAGGTTAATTGTCAGATCTCATAATGGAAGGAATTTCTAACTTGTTGAAGACTCCTTGCAGCCTGTCTAGAGCTATCAAAGTATCCTTTGACTTGTCTTCCCCTCACATTGGCAAGTAGATTTAGCCAATGGACATACACACTGCTGCAACTACCAGTGCTTCACAGCAATACACAGTTCGTCTGCTGATGGGATAAATGTGTTTATTTGTATCAGACCCAAACATCTAAGTTACTTCCAAACAGATGATGCCATTTTCAGTAAGGAAAAAAAAAAAAAAAAAAAAAAAAAAGAAGTGACAAATATCATGCTATTCTATCATCAAAGACCTATAAAGATGTTTTTCCCTCCATATAGCGGAAGATGACGCTATTATCAGGCATCATATTCTTGGCACACATTTTTGGATCAGAGTTGTAGCAGGAAATCAAACCATCAAACATCACTAAACATAAGATACGAGAGGTTCAGATTTTACAATTACATTAGAAGCCATAAATCATACAGCATTGTAAAAAAGAAGAAGCTAATAAATACATGAATGGAGCATGATGTTTTTGCTTCTACAGGTAAAATTCAGTTATTTCTGTCATTTTTTTCAACTAGTCAGAAATTTTACTAGTAAATCTCAGCATTTGAGTTATATATGCACAGATGCTGGAGGTCAGGGAAAATTCTGTTCTACTTGGTTGTATTATTGACTGATGAAGCAAACGCATGCAAAAAACCCTCAGCCATTCTTCTGATTTGGGACTCATGAGAACTGGCTTCAGTTGTTGGCTTTGACACAGGTACTTTTGTCAGAAAAGTCATTCTCCATCTCAGCAAAACAGGGCTCTTCTGCCTCCCAATGGCCCATGATAAATTCCCTGCTTCTTGAAGGACATGCCCACATCCATATCTGGAAAGATACGCAAGGACGCTCATCAAGGACGCCCAAGCCACCTCAGCATCTCTCCTCTCTTGGAGGCAGCTGGCCTGGTTGCCCAGCTTTTCTGGACGTTCATGGCATGCCTGGAAGGTAATCAATCTGGCAATTGATAATGGCTTTAATGACTATGTTAACTACCCCTTTCTAATAAAATTCTTACACAGAGGGGGAGGGTAAAGCCAGTACTCAAAACCCTTGAATATTTATTTGAGAAAGTATCTCCTGAAAGGACGTTCCCAGCAATGTTACAGTGATGATTAATGTGCTTCTTGCCAGAGTGTTTGGACTCCCAGTTAACCAGCAGTATAAGTGGATAACTGTGCTCAGAGAATATTTCTTCACTACTCTCGAAGAATACTTTCGAGTTACAGAGATCAAAAGAGCTACACAAGCCAAGTGTTATTGCTGTATTATATTGAGATCAGGTATAAATAAAAGAAGAAAAAGGAAAATAGCAGAGTCAAATTGTTTTCCTCTGTCATTCTTTTCTTTTAATCAATATTTGTTTTTAAAAGTAAGAGAGTTCTACAGGGCTCTGGTTAAATAAGACCCTTTCTGTAATTATAAATGTACACATATAAGAGTCCTTTTAAAGGAAAATAATAGCCTACTGGGTATTTGGGAGAGAGGGCTTGTTCTCTTACAAATTTCCACAGTGCTCTGGGAGTTAGTCCTCTGAGGATTCATACTGCTGGTGGGCTCCCACTTTAAAGAACTTCAGATTGCTGAGGGTGGTGTTTCCCCTTTGAAGACTGTTACATTTTTTAACAGATCCTCCTTTGAAGATATTCATATCTGTGGGGTTCTCCAAAAGAGTTGGGGGAAAAGTCCCCTGTTGATGCTATTTACCAGGTTAGAATTTCAAACTTGGGAAAAATAGCTGATCCCTGAGAGGAGGACGCTCTTTTTGAAGCAGTTCAGATGGTTTCAGCAGGCTTTGCTTCTGAAGTTCTTATCGCTAGAAGGTGTCTGGCTTTAAAACTTTATAGTACACAATGTCACAGCAATACTATGGAAAAAGTAGCATTCCATTTTTAAGGAAATATGAAATACACAGCTAAGAAAAACTTTTAAAAGGCACACAACCTCTTTGCTTGTTTGATAAATGCATAATTTGTGCTAAGTGTAAGGACTGTGCTCTCTCTACTACAATAATGTCAGCAGAAAGGTATTTAACATGCAAAGTCTCCGATGGACAACATTTGATAACTTAAAAAAAAAAAAGAAAGTTCTTTTTTAAATAAATTGTGTTGATGATTATCTGGTTCATATTATTCTGGTTTGTATTTGGACAACCCGAGTAGTCCTTTGACAGAAGCAACATGTAAAGATTAAGCATTGTTAAGGTGGTCCTAATAGGAACTTTCCTGAAAAAATATTTTAAAACATACCAAGAGAGGGATCATAGAAGGTAAGAGAAAAGTGAGGAAACACAATTTGAAATTTCTAAATGGATGGAAGGCATACTAGATGTCAAAAAATATTTTTTAAAAATATATATGTTATTTTTGTAAGGCTTTCTGTAATGCATCAGAAAAAGGCTTTGTCCTCCATGGTATTTCTAACAAAGGGCTTACAAGTTAACAATATTCAAATAAAAAGCTAATTTTACCAATTTTTTCTAAATACCAGACTTGTTACTACAAACAGTCTACTGAAGTATTCTCCACCAAGGCTGTCATAGCTGAAGACAGTATTTCTACTGAGATTTCTAACATCTGGATGTAGCATAACTGAACCAGGATTAAACAGACGTAAAGGACAAATTCATGCAAAGGCAAAGTAAGCTCTTGGCTCTTGGAAGAAAGAGAGCAGAGCACCAACACTGATAGCCGTTCCTTCAGAAGACAAGTATGGAATGTCTGGAGCTCCTGTGCATTTTCCCAAGTGGATTCCAGAGGGAAAAACTGAGGACAGTAATACAAAACATTGAGCATAAAGTGTGGCTTTAGATCCTCAGAAGCATCTAGATTATAAAGAAACTTCTTAAGATCTCATCTGAATATACATCACAGCAAAGTGCATTGACCTTTCAACAAGGAAGAGCTATATTGCTTCTCTGAGAACTTGAATCTAGGATTCCAAGGAGTTTACAAGGATATGAAAGGAAATTTTAAAAAATATCACTGTTTTATCTAACTAAAGGGAAGGTAGGTTTTGTAGGAAGGTTCTTATTTGGGCTCTGCCATCATTACCTCCTGTCAAGTGTAAAGGCATGAAAGTGCAGGTACACACACACAGAAAGAACACTTGAACAATACAATCTAACAAAAACAAATGCTGACTTCTTTGTGTTTTGACAACTATAAGCTTATGTAGACATACAGATGATACTCTGGTGTGGTATTTGTAGTTAGAAAAGAATTATTTCCTGCCCTGAAATTAAAGAACAGAGAGAAGAAAAGATTTGTAAATGCTTTCACAAGTAACCTTGTATATTTGTCTTCTCTTTAAAAAGGCATCAAGCAAATAATGTTAGATGGTGAACACACACAGAAAAGCCAAAATGAAAAAAAGAATCCAGCAACAGCATAGTATATACTGATTAATGGGTGCTATAGATATCTCACTGCTCTGTCTGCTTGGTTAGCTTTGTTTCAAATCTGATACAGATCTCATACTGCACAGCCGATCCTGAAATAGTCCGTGTTCCTTTAAATTCAGGCAATGCATCACTTTCTATTACCCTGTGTCACATCAGTCTATGGCTGTAAAGGATGAGTTATGTGGACATGAACCAGCATGAGGGCCCAGTTCAGACAAATCTTTCATGAGGAAGTCAAATGTTCAAACGGACAAATTCTTTCTTTTTATTACAGACCACATTGTTTATGTAGAAAAATTTAGAAAGGAAATTACTTGCTGCCTTAGATGTTACAGTCCACTCTGGGTTCTTTTTTTATGAGAAAAATTCCTTGGAAAGCATTTTCCCAGTAGTAGTCATTACAGTTACGTATTGTCCAGCTTCCACTGGAAAAGAGAAGTCATTTACCAAATATTCTCTAGTTCTTAGTTCAAAACTCAGAAATAGATGAAGGTAGCTTTGTAGAATTACCTCCTTGACATTGAAGAAGTTTATTGTCATTAATAGCAACACTCTTCAGCATTTTTCTTGTGGTACAAAGAGGCACTAAAATGGGAGTGCTGACACGGTTTAGTGGAAAAGAATCTCTCAGGCTGTGGTCCACACTAATCTTTTGTATTTGACCAGCATGCAGTTAACCCTAAACTTCCTTACCATGAGTGTAAACTTATGTGTTAGCACAAACTCTGGTTTTAGGCTACAGCTGAAGACACAGACAGCAGGATGGAGCCAAATGTCTTCAACTCTTTACCCTGGAACTTCACTACAGATTGCAAGCAAGCTAAATAACATTACAGACCATAATATAAAGTCTACAAGGACTTTCCAGTTTCTAATCATCAAGTACAAGAATTCCATTCTGCTGTCATCCTTAACTACTGTATTTATTGATGTTATGCCTTCAGAAATAGAATTTTGGGCCTCATGAAAAAGCACTCAGGAAGAATAAGGGAACACAACTTTGCTAATTATGAAGTATGAGTAAAAAAATCACTCTTCTAGGAAATGGCTGATTTCAAAAAGACCAGTAATACTACAGCAAACCCGCAGCAAACCCTACAGCAAACTCACACACATATCTCAGAGGAGAAAAGGGAGAGGAAGAAAAGGAAAAAAAGCCCCAGAGGAGAACAGTAAGGGTGGCTCCTCAGGAACCCTGCTTCCCACAGCCCAGCTGAATGTGCAAAATTTATCCAAGATGCTAACGCTGTTTCCTCCAGCAGTTTTTCCCAGTTTGCTTTCTTGTCTTGCCATACATTTGATTTTCCACTAATGTTTCATGTGAGGAGAGCCCAACTGCTTTTCCTGCAGCATAAGCCCAGCATGGGAACCATTCCCAAATTGTTCACAAGGCAAAAGGGTTTCAGGGGCTTGTGCTGACCACCACTGTGTTACATTGCAAGCAAAACTGTCTGTGCCATAAGGCTGCAAGGCTGAACTCTCTTATGTTCATAAAATGCCTTAAGACTACAGAGCAGAAATCTATGGGATTCAAACAACAAAATATTGGACTACTAGCCCCAAGAACAAGTCACCTGTACACAAAGTGACCACACACAATTCTGTAGTGTCATAAACATACATTTCTTTAGCAAAAAGGATACAATTTGCCTTTGGTTTCATAGGCAAAGCTAAAAATAAAATCACAGAAGGACACTCTTCCAGAATATCTCTGTCTAACAAGAGAGACAAGCATGACAAACACTGGCTAAAAGAGAAATAATGTATTTTGGCTAAGATTAACTGCACTGCCAGGCTTCCTAAAGAAATTATTCTGTTTAAAACTGAAATTTTGGACTGAATTTCAGCGTTAATGTTTGAAAACTGGAGAAAAAATGGAAACATTCTCAAAAACTCTTTCTCCTCTCATGTAATAGCAAAATATAAATTGGGAAATCAGTGACTAGAGCATTAAAAACCTATAAGTGACCCTTTTTTTTCTGATACTTTGCTTCATTTCATTTTCATTCACTGCAAGGAGATTCTGGCTACTGTTTCATAGTAAATACACGTAACTGTGTGCAGTTCTGCTGATTGCTATAATTCTCCTAAATTATTTCGTACTTTATTTACAAACCCATATCTTACTGCCCCAGGGATAATGAGATACAAAAGGCACCAGTGTTATTGGTAGGCTGAAGGGTATTGAGGAACCCAAGTAAGTGCTGCTTTGTGGCTAACTTAATGTTCTGATAAAGGAAACCCCACAAGTAGATGACAGCTAAGGGGTCACGTGGCAGCATTATGCTGTAAAAGGCACTAGTGTTAATTTTTTAGATTTTTATCTGAAGCTGTCTTTCTCCGGAAGAAAAAAGAAAATGAGAGAAATAGGAAGCTTTATTCTTTTGAATATTTTAGTTTGAATAAACTGAAACAATAGCACTATATAGGATGTAAATCCCCAGTCTACTCCTGCAGCATAGAACTATCAAACTTGCAAACTCGTTCTGCTCTTGTGTCACACCTTCCTTAACCAAGTAAATAATAATGAAGGTTTTTGTGCCACTACCAAACATCTTACATAACTTGTCACCTCTCCAATCCCAGCTGCCTCCTAATGGGAAACTGGATCCGTAAGACACTCTTCTCAGCAGACCTTGTTTCTTGAGAGCCCACTGCCAGGGGTGGTACTTTGCACAAACAAATGTCAGACTGCATCTGGTGGGGTGACAATAGCTTCACATCCATTTATCTGCCTTTCATTACTTTGCATCACACTCTCCCAATTCTATTTACATTAGCTTTTATTTAAGATGAAATAAGGCTTCATTGATGCATCTTAACTGCGTTATTCAACACCCACCAACTCACTGACAATTGCACATCAATATATTTTAGTTAAGCATCTGTTTCCTCATTTGCTCCCTTGTCAAATTTGCAATTTATGTCTGCATAACTTTTCACTCTGGAGCTGCACTCTGCGTGAAACAGGTAGAGAATGCACAGCAAAACGCCACGCTTGTTCTTCAGAGCAAATATGTTCTGCAAGTTCATGCTGTGAAGATCTGAAAAGTTCTTTAGGGTTACACATAGGTGTGAAAATTGCTGTGATACTCTGTTGAAGCCATAGCCTCAGCTAGGTAATAATTAAATCATTAAAAAAAATAAAAATAATAAAATTAGGGCCTTGTATTCAGATAGGAGACCTTCATAACAGAAAAAATAAAAACCCAAAACACAAAAGGGGGTTGTTGTTTCAAAAGATAAATAGAGAAGATAGAATTTCACAGGTTCTTTATTGTGAAGTTGAATATTTAATTGTTAAAGCATCTTTCCTTTGTATCCCCCCAACTCCCTTCCTTCTGCTTCCTCTTTCCCAGAAGAAATCAGGCTTTTTCCCAAGTTTATATCAAACAAAAAAATATATTTTCTTGTGGCAGCTGAAAAGCCTACTATCCAAATCCTGAATATTTTATAGAAAATAAAATTATATTTATTTTTAAGTGCATTCTACCTTCAACACAACTGCATCCTCACAACAAATCTATTGCGTTGTCCTGACATAGTTACTGCAAAGGTTTTTCCTTTGCTGTCCCAAGGGCCCAATTGATTTATCTGCCAGAAGCCCAAAGCCCCAAAATAAGATCGCTTTGAGTTTACAGAGGTCATTTTTCATTGTCTAAATAAAAATTTCTAAACAAAAATCTCTCATCCTGTTAACCGCAGGGTCCTTATCTCCCCAGAGGCTACAGAAACCTGAGAGAAGCCATTTCAATTCTTTTATGAAGAAAGATAAAAGCAAGTTTTCGATTAGAAAGCTAAGGAAAGGCTTCTTATTAAATGGTGGTAACAGTAACTAGTCGAAAAGGCAAAACCGTTCAAGGAAAGGAGGAAAGAGGGAAATCATTATGCATGAAGCAAACACTATACATGAGGCTGCCAAGGCAATCTGAGGCAGTGACATTCGGGAAGGGAAGGGAAGTTCACAAGCCTTTGTAACTAGTCAGAGTTCATTCCCATCTATTTAAAAAGAACTGTTTTATCAGGCATGTTTTCTTAATTGTGTGTCCATAGCTTTATCCACCAATATCAACTGTGTGTTGGAGCAATTATGTATTCAGACCCACTTCTCTTGATCTGTCATCATTCAAAGCACTTACGCAGCACTGACTGGGTTTTGAGATGGCATGTGATTCCAGCCCTGGAATAATAGATTCTGCAGTGCTCAGCTAAAAGTGAAATTATTAAAAGTTACTTCATATTCGAAGTTATGATAAAGTGAGATAAACAAAGACATTAATGGTGATGCACCGGGAAATGATCCAGACCTCTGAAAGGAAATGATTTCTGCAGTTTGGAAAAATTTTCAGCATATATACCTCAAGAACCCTATTAGCATTTTCCTTTCTCCTTCCTACATAACAGAGGAAGAGAAATTAACAACATTTGGGACACTAGGTAATTCTTCAGGATGCCAGCTCTAAATACCTAACCTACCATTTAAAATGACAAGTTGAAAAGCCCACGTATAATTCCTTATGAAGGAAAAGTCCAGGGAAGATTTTGAGAGTTCCTTACCCTTAATGAAGATAGGCATTCAGAACTCTGAGCATTTAAGATTTTCTCCTTCACTAAGTTATATTCATAAATATCTAGGTGCAATCACCCCATAAATGAGGGTGATAGAGTCATACCCATCTCCAACAGTGCCAACACTGCCTGTGGTCATGGCATATTGATAGCCAGCCGTTCTTCCTAATGTCTTATATCCTGAAAACAATTTGGAAAACTTTGGTGAATTTACCCACCCCTTTCCAGTTATTTCCTGTACATCCTTGAACATGATGTGTTTTTTTTTGTTTTGGTTTGGTTTGGTTTGGGTTTTTTTGTGTGTGTGGGGCGGGGGGGGGGGTGTCTTGTGTTTTTTTGTTTTGTTTTGTTTTGTTTTGATTTTGTTTTGTTTTGTTTGTTTGTTTTTCTGAAGTGATGAGAATATCCTTACCTATGCAAGATGAAACAGTGTTTTCCTGGCCTCACACATAATCCAATGGAACCAAAAGGGAATTATATTTCCCTATTTCCTCACTTCCTTCCTGTGCATATCTATGATAACAGGTATTTTTTTCTGCCCCAGGTTTATATTTGCAACTGAATTTATGCTCTTTAACAGAGTAAAAGGAAAATTTAGTTTACCCAATTCAAACCAAGAAGAAAATTTTCTGTTTCTAAAGGCAGCACATCTCTTCTACTTCAGTGAGGTCAGGATTCTACCTCTAACATGCAGCTTTGTGATGTTAATAATTTCAGCAGACACAATTTAATTTATGCAGCCATCTTTTTTACCTGTACTTTACTTTTATGTATTTCTATACTTACAATAGAGATATCTATCTCTAAATATTTTTTAGAAAAAAGCTATGAAAATTAGATTCCAACTAAACCACAATTTGCCATGCTTACTTCATTACTTTTCATATTTAAATGTACCATCTTTGCAAGGAACAGTCATACTGTTCAGCAAAGTCCTGATCAAACCCCTAGTGCAGTCAGTGGACTCCCCAAATTCTGACTGCAGTAGGACCTGGATCAGGCCTTAAATGTGGGGCTTCTTAAGATGCCTCTTTGTCCTGTACTCATCTAGTTATCGAACTAGGTGTAGCTGAGAAATGCATGACTCTTTCAGATAATGCAGGCACCTTGTAGAGTAGAGTTTGCAAATTTGATTTCCTGGGGGTGAAATATGCTATTTCCCAAGGTGGACTTTTTAAAAATATTACTTTTAATAATAATATTTTTTCAAAATATCACTAATTATTATTATTGTTGCTGTTGTTGTTGTTATTACTTAAAGCTCTCTGAATATCTTTTACACCTTGTATATGTTGGGAATCTAAAATGTTAAGGTGATTTAACGTGTTCAAATTGACCAAGAATGATGACAGGAATTAAAAAGTTTTGAAATGTCTCTCTACCTTTTATTTTAGGCCTTGAGACAGCTTTCTCCTTATCAAGGAAAGAGTTAGAGAAGAGAGAAGCCGATCACACAAAAATCAGAAACCGCATTTAAAAATGTCTTTACTCTAAATAAGGCCTGGTGAGGTCTGAAGTCAGAGGCACATAAATAGAAAAAAGGTCCATAGTAAAGGACAATTAGCCATAAGAACAGCAGAAAGCACTGCCAAAAATGATGTCAAGATCAGTCATCTTTCTGAAAAGTAGAGCCTTTTCATTGCAGTTACTGAATGTAAGGCAAGGATTAATACCAGAATGTCCTACAGCCTCTGCTAAACAGGAGGTCTGACAAGACAATCCAACAGCCCTTCTGGCCTTAAAACCCTTCAAATCCACAAAACCCAGGAACACTTTCTGCTGGAACACATTTGCTATCACTGCTGTGATTCACCCTCCTTGCTACTCTCTGGGGCTCCCTGCCAAACACAAGAAAATAAGGGTTTAAGCCCAGAAGGATTTTTACAGTAATACAAGATATTGATCCCTGTGTTGTTTTCAGCAGCAGCTTGTTTTTCTGCCCAGGTTCCCTAGAATCCCAGTGTGCCCAGCAGGTTAATGCTGAGTAACTGTAAGATGTTAGGGAAACATGACATAGGCTTTACTATACAGAGTTGTATTATCCAGAGACAGCAGAAATGACATTGGCATAGGTTCAAGCCAGTGTTTATGTTTATTAAAATCTGGCTGTATACTGAAGTTCCAGGGATAGCTTACAGTCAGCAGCACCCATTCTATGCTAATTTGGGTTAGTAAGGGTTGTGCCATCCTCAAAAGGCCACAAAATGAATGGAAAACACACTGATGCTTGGGAAACAGCACAAACACAATAAGCCACATATCAATAAATGCAACAGGCTGCAATCTTACTGCTTAGAAAACAGAGCAAATCTCAGCTCTGTCATTTTGACAGAAAATGCTGCGCTCTGCTCTTCTTTCATTAGCAAAAATCCAAGACAGGATAGAAGAATTGATTCTTCTCACTGCTTCAAGTTACCTCTTGGTCTTTTAGTGATCAAACTGATGCCCAGGAATAATATCGCTCTTTGCATCAATTAATTTTCTATCACCTATTAGCAATGAGACCATCAGAGTGCATAGACAGTTTTTTAAATCACTTGCAGGAATTTTTGCCTGTTTTTTTCTTTCTTTTGAGTGCAGGTAAAGGTTCCATTTAAATAAAAATTTCCTGAGCATCAGGAAGGAGACATCCACAGTTATTCAGAGCCGTGTAATTTAGTCCTGAGCCTCTGCAGGTGTGGCCAATACAAAATTGGTTAAAGGTTACGTTACTTCTAAACAAACCATGGCTCTAATGCATCTTTGTTATTGTCATTGAGAAATACGATGTGATATAATTTCCAAACTGGGCTGTTCTCAGCTGATACTGTTGATCTGTGTTTTTCTCCTGGAAAGGCTATGCAACTGTTGTCATATAGGTCTTCCTTGAGTTGTAGCCATTTAACAGAACTCCAGAAGTTGATCCTCTAAGGGAAAACCATTGTATGCATTTACAAGACCAAAGACTGTCGAGGCTGGTTCTTGCCTTTCTGTATGGTTGAAATAGCAATGAAAAAAATTGAATTTTCCATTTTGCATATTTTATAGAAGTCTGTAGAACGAATCTTTAATGCTATATTGAGTTACAGCCTTTAAACAGTCAAAATTGAAGAAGGGGATTTGTAAGGAACAAGGCTGATACATGTTCCCTGAATGGTGGCACTGTCTTTTTAATCTCCTTAACTTTCTGAGATGTTTGACCATCGCTTGCTCACATATCCAGGGTATACATGCAACAGGCTTAGGGTCAGAGAGGAGTTTCCTTTATGGTGAGTTCAGCAGGACTTCAGGGGGAGTCTGGAGTCTTTTCTGCAGAAAGGGCCACAGAGCATAGCCAGGATCACCTGGGCAAGTCATTCCAAATCCATTTCCACTCACAGCACAGTCCTCAGGTTCTGCTAGAATCCTGATCTCTCCTCCTCTTGCTAGAGGAAACAACTGTTGTGTCCCATGACAAATTAACCTAACCAAAGTCTCTGGGGCTCAGGATAATGTTTTACTGATACAACAGATGCAGCTTGTGGTTTAGAGGATAGCACATGAGATAACTTGAATGTCCTCTGAAGCTATGCAACTTGTTGGCATTTAAAAATCATAGACATATTAACAAACATCTGTTACGCTACACATCATAGCATTTATTGTAACATACCCTACAATATGCTGCACTGTGTTAGTGATAATAATAACTATGATAATTACACATACAAAAAAGGATGTGCAACTCAAAAGCATTAAGTAGAACCAAAATATAAATCTCTCTGACAGAGTTCTCATTTATAATGTAAAACCTTACATGAAAGAAAAACACAAACAGCGCAAGACATCTGAATTGCAGCTCCGATTGAGATCCAAACAAACTAAAGTTAGGTGTAAGGGCAATGTGTACCCAGGGACATAAATAAATAAAAGGAAGCAAGAAAATAGCCTCTTTTTACATCCAGACAGTCCAGAGAATAATAATGTGCTAGTTTTTCAAATCCAAGTGCCTATTGAAGATTGTAATGATTTCAGTCTAAAAAGCAATGCTGGAAAGCCTCTTCAGAGATCGCAAGCTCCCACTGTGCAGAAACATTGTGTCACTGCACACGGGTGTAATGGAGACAGACAAAAGAAATAGTTCAAGGAAAGACGTGGGGAAGCACTGGATGATGTACTTTCCCAGAAAACCTGGTTACAGTTTCATCAGTGACAGAAAAATAAAAGGGGGGGAGTGGAGGTTGCAGGGGCATATAGTTGAGTAATTTCTTGCCCTAAACTAAAAATGCTGCCTCAAAACTGATTACGCTACAAGCAGAGAAGCTTAAGGAGTCTTTTTATTTTGCCAGAAGTGGTACCAACAATTTGCCATGACAAAGACCACAACATGGTTTGTGGTTTTCCACACATTCTACAGTAAACCTACTCTTCCAAACTGATCTCTGCAGTCTTCTCTACTGGACTTTCCATACAGAAAATATTGAGAAGCACCATAAAGGCTATGTGTAAATTATCCTTAAACTTGTGTGCTTGCAGCTTGTTTTACCCCATATATTTAACTTGCTTTTAAAAAATCAGCATAGTTTGTTACACAAACAAAAGAAACACTAATTAATGTGAAATTACTCAGACTACTTTAGTTTACACAGAGATTCAAGCCTGGATTATCATTTAAAGATGCTGAACATCATATAAAGCATCAATAGTAATTACATTTTATTTACTTTCAAGGGCTGATCCCGTATAATATTTATGAGGTATAGAAAAATATTGTACCTTTAGAAAATTAAGTTTTCAGGAATACATTATCTAGGTTTCTTGTTTTCTCTTAATCAATTCACACAATAAATCCATTTGACTTCATGTTTGTAACTAGAATGCTGAAAAAATCATGACATTTTTATTAGAGGTCAAAAGGACAAGAAGATATTTTAAAGTCTCTCTTTTAACATAAAAATACTAACACCTAAAAGGGAAAGAACATATATAACACTTTGAGTTTAAATGTATCCATTTATATGACAGTTGCAGAACAGCACTGACAGAAAGAGGAGTGAAAGGGGAAACTCAGGATCCCTCTTTTGTTATAGGAGGACATTCTTCATTTTGATAAATACAAGTGTCAAAGATTGATATCTAGGCAATTTTCAGACACCTGAAAAAAATACACTAAGAGGCTTCTTTCCATACTGGATAAAGTTATTCCCAACTCTGAACCTTTACCGCTTTGAGTACAGTCAAGGTCCTTGTATTTCTTGACACTTTTCAGTCAATACTTTTCCTGAGTAAAGTCCTAAAGAAAGGGAAATATATTTACAGAAATAGTCACTCAGAAGTTCCCAAGGAAGACAGCCAGGTAATTGCCAATACCTGGATTCCGAAGCCTAGCACCCACATTTTGCTCTTGGCAAGGGGCAGTGACAAACCCTGACAGAGAGGAAATTTCTGGGCATCAATCCATCCCACAGGAAGTGGCTGGGAGGAAGGATGCAGGACAACCACTCTAAGCATCTCTGCTCCTCAAGCAGGAAAAGAAGCAGCAGTAATTCTGACTTGCAGACATTTATGGGACATTGAAAGGGAGAGGAAATTCCTTCAAAGACCAGCTTTTGCAGCCCTTTTTTGCAGTAGATTACTTCATTTCAAGGTTCTGGCACATACTAGAGCAATGATATTAGATCCAGATTACATGCAAAATACCACTACTAAAGAGGCTAGAAATTTAAAATAGAACAAGAAAAACAGAAGAAATGATACTGTGCAAACAAATGTGCAGTCATATTTTGTCAATAATGCATATATGCAAAACTCTTCAGGTGCAGAAATCTTCCTTTTCAAAGGCATGCTAAAATTGAAAGCTCTCTAGTGATGCAGAGCTTTCACTTTCTCATCTGATGTTTGTGCCACACAGAAAGAGAGCCCAGCCTTTCACTTTTGCCCTTAAGTACCTTAGCTAAATCCCAGCTGTGTGCAGCAAAACTCAGACCGACAACCATATTTATCAGTACTCATGAGATCAGATGTCTCTAACCTGTCACTATAATTCCTCCTGACCATAGGTTCTAATCATCACTATGAAATTTGGAAAATAACTAAATCATTTTAATCCTAATACCATTAGTAACCCTCTGCTATACACCCTGGAAACCATTCTAGCAATGTATGTTTTATTTCATTTTCTCAAGATTCAAAAATAAATAAAAATATGAGGAAAGCAGAAAGTAAAACCAGAAAAAAATAGCAGGATGTTGCTGCCACTGATGTCTATGGCAACTGGCAGAAATCCCATGCATTTTAATGGGAGTAAGATTTCAATTTTAGTACTTGTGCCCTACATATCTTTCGCCTTCAGCTCTTCTCGACAGCATTGACTACATGATGTTCTGAAAAATGAACCTCCAAAATGCAGTTTTGGCCTGTTGGAAAGGTTTATTCTTTGTTGGGTTTTTTCCTTTTCTTTAACTTATGCTCAAATTTCAAACATAGGCATAAGGATTATATTTTTATTTTACTACATAAGGGGAGTGAACAAGTCTTCATGCTGACAAAACACTTTATGTGATATTTAGCAACAAAGAGGGAAACTCTGTCAGCCCAGAATTCACAGGAGCACCAGTTGGCTAAATTCATGGCACGGTGTGGGAAAATTACCTCAACACTGTCTACTTTTGCTGATTTTTCCTTATGCTGACACTTCTGATGCCCTGAAAGTTGCTGTGCTCACAAACTCTGCTGCTGGTGTCAAAGAACTCTCTCAGTCTTCACATGCCAAGATGAGGAAAACCTATTGCAATGCCCAAAAGACTTAACTCCTGTCAAATATATTCATTTAACACATGCACTCTGGTCTGTGGCTCTGAAATCTTAAAAGTGATGGCATGAAGCAGGAAGGGAGGGAAAAAACAAGCAGTAGCTTTTAAAAGGATATCTTCAGTTAATGGTAGAGGCACTCCAGTTCATTGCAAAAGGAAAAGACAAAAAGTATTGACCAAAAAGACAGATCTAAGTTTTCAGATCAGTGCAGCACACAAAAGATTGTATACAACCCTACTGAAAAAATAGTAACTTAGAAATAACTACCTCTCATTGAAAACAGCCTCCTTGGTCATACACTTGAAAATACATAGAGTACTTCTTGTGTTCAGACTTCTCCCTGAAGACTACTTTCATCACTTGGGTCACTTTACAACATTGGTGTAGATTTAGAATTGTTAAATGTTGCATTTAAAACAAAAAAAATTAAATTGTTCAACCATTTGGGTGCAGTATTTTTGTTTCTATTCTTGCTGAGACTATAGAAGCCCAGTGCATAGTGAAATTCCTTCATGCTGTGCTACAGATTCCCTAGGCTAAGCAACAATCCCTCTCTACTTCTTTGTCCTCTCCATTTCATTAAGTTTACAGAGATGGGAATAAAACACTTTCGGAACAGGGCCTATAGCAAGCCTGTCACATCAAACTCCTGATTCCAGGAGGTTATGAGAATGTATACATGTAAATATTCCCACTGGTGTTAGCATCCCCTCATGCGTCCACAGAACAGAACAGAATATCTTGACTTGGAAGAGACCCACAAGGATCATAGAATCCAACCCCTTACTCCCCAAAGGACTACCAAAAACTAACTCAGAAGACTATGAGGCCATTTGTTTGGTTTATCATATCCACCAACTGGGTTGGTTTTGGCTTTCATGGCTGTAAGGTCCCTGCCCTACTTCTTTCATCATACTGCCATCCAAAATTACTTCATTTTGCAGTAAACACAAACAAATGAACAGAAATTTAAGAATAACCTCAAAAAAGAGATTACAGCAATTTAAGAATAACCTCAAAGAAAGTGATGAGGCTACATGAAAAAACCTACCAAAATCTGAAATTATCTATTTGTGCAGCCCAGGAAGTGTCATCTGAAGGTTTGCGTGTATTTCTGAGCCCTCATGTTGCAAAGAAGTAGTTCAGCTGGAGTCAAATGTAAATTATCAGGCCTGTGAGCTGCAGCCCAAAGGAACTGCACCTGTTTAACCTTCAACCAAAGAAAATGGAAGGAAGCAAGGAAGCATTTGAACAATGACTAGAGTGTAGAAGATAATTATATATTTGCTTAACACATTCTGGGAAAACAAAACAAAACAAAAAACAAAACAAAACAAACAAACAAAAAAAACCCCAACTAATAAACCTAAGTTTCTGAAAGAAAAAGTGATTTTAATAAAGCACTGGACTAGCTTCCCTGTGCAGCAGTGAAATTTCACCCACTGAAGGTCTTCCAGAGCAGGCAGGACAGACTTGAATGATATAGGTGTACATTGATTGTACAGTGGGACAAATTTGTGATTACACACACAAATACAAAAAAAAAACCACTTTCACCCTTATTATTTTTTAATCATTTATTCTTGAGAAGAAACACAGAAAAGTTTTCAATGGTCAGGAGGGACTGCAGGAGCTGTTTGTCTCTTTCACATTCCTTCCCCCTTTGCCTTCTCACTTATTTTCTTAAATTTTATTTTCATAACTTATTCCAGAAAAGGAACCATGTCTTTTCCTTTGCAAAGCACTTTAAGGCTCAGGTAAAGTAAAATCTGGATCTCAATGACCCTTACTTTGACATGATGACACTTATTAAACCTGATTTTTGTAAAATACCTACATTTTCAGACATTTGCCCATACAAGTACATACTGAAGATTCCGATTGTTTTGCACTCACTCCATTCTCAGAACAGTGCAGTGAAGTAGCTGGTAGCAAAGAAAAAAACTTTCTAGGGATTGCCATTCAAACAAGTACACACTCACAGCTTTTGTGTTTGCTTGGAGACTACCAGCACTTTCTATACAGGCAGAGATGTAATTTTATAAACAATGGAATAATTTCTACTGAAAAAAAATTTTTTTTGAAAGCATAACACGTGCTTTTTACTAATCCTAGTAACAATTTTAAACTTGCAGGAACTTTTGAAACAAGAACATAAGAGGACAATGAGATGTATGGGAGGAGAAGAAGAGAAAATTAATGAAGAGATATTCAAAATGTATTATTTGAAGCAGGTAATTTTGTGAGCTCTCAAAGACTAAAGATATGAGATTTGATTCAATCACAAGTGATCTGTAGAACTGCTGTTAAATTTCCTATTCCTCCTTACATCAAAAATTAATATTTGCTTTAATAGAGGTCGAAGATACACAGAGAAAAAACAATCATTTAAAATATGCTGCTGGCTTTAGCCCTTCCTGTATTTCACATGGGAAACGCTGACAACTGCTACATTTCTTTAATATCTAACCTCTGCAAACAAAAATTACACATTTAATTTTAAATGTAGGATATGACCATGATCATGTTTTAGTAAGGGCCTGTTTGACACTTTAAAATATTCTTTGCTTAAAGTAATCACAGTATTGTACCTCAGTATGTTTGGTTTTCCTCAGATAGCCTTTATAATTAACATACCAAATGAAGCCAGTACAACAGAGGGAATGCAACATTTCCTGACATCGCCTATTTATCTAGTACAAAACTGGAAAGATTTTGAAGGCAAAGAATACAGTTCAGAGAGAGCAAGGCCTGGCCACTACTTCTGCCCTGGCTATATGTCTTAATTCCTTAATTCACCAGGAATCTCAGTCCCCTCATCCTGTTTCTCTGCGCAGTGTTGGATCTGAGCTGCTCTTTGTGTTGTTTTGTTTTTTTTTTCTCTTCTTCTTGTATTTGTTCTGAATGCTGAAGCATTTTTAAAAATACTAAAAACAGCATACAAACATGCAACTAAACCCAAAAAATCAAGCATGGCACAGCAGGAGAAGAAAGCTTCTGGGGAGAGAAAGCAAAACTGTGTGACAGATGGAAAAGTCTCAATGGATGAATGGTACTACTACAAATAAGTAGCAGGCAGCCAGAGGGAATCAAATAATGATTATAGAAGAAAAATGAGGGTTAAAAAATGGGGTAAAAAATCTTCAGCACAGGCAGAAAAATTCTAGAGGAGTAATGTATATTTGTATAAGGGAGGTTTCATTATATGCTTTCCACAAACAGAGAAAGCAGTAAGACAAGAAGCCAGACAGCTGACAAGCATGCCAGGGTGGACAGTATAAAAAGCTGAACATGTCCTTGGAGAGGAAGGAACGTACTCCAGGATTCAGTCTGGCATGCCCCCAAACCTGAACAGATTACTTTCTGACGATCAATACCTGTAACCACCAGAGGCCTGTTGGAGAGTTTTTTAAAAAAAATAGAAAAAGCAGCTTCAAAGAGACCTGGTCCCAAGCTCACATTTTATTTTTGCCATTGGGTGCTGAGGTAAGAGCTTTGGACAAGGCTCATTTTTCATCTCTTTATAGGGCTGTGGATTGAATATGAAGTGTCGCGGTGTGTTCCCAGGGCTGCGCTCCGTTGGATTCCTGTCCCAGAGAGGAGCTTTCTCAGGATGACACTCGACCCCCTTGACCAAAGCTGGTATCAGATCTTTCACAACAGCCTGATTAATGTCTCCTTTAACATCCACGACTCTTATCCACCTATAAAGGAAGAAAATAAAATCCTTATTGTTTTCTTAATTTTAGTCCCATTTCCTTTGGAGAGAGATAGAAAAAAACAAGAAGGTTCTTCATTTTATTTGAAATGTCACTGATCAACAGTTAGATCCAAATACAGCTTAGCTATTTTAAAGAAGTACAATGGGCTATTTTTCACATATTATAGTATACTTGAATAGAAATTAAATCTCAGATTTTTCTCAATAATATAATTTAATCATAAGCACATGCTGAAAAAAATGCATTTAGACATTACTATGAGTAGGAAGCAATAATTCATACATGTTTCTGGAACCACAGAGAGTTCTGTATAGTTTGATGTCTCCAATTACAATTCTGCCTTTTCCTCTCTCACATTTAGCTAAATTTTCTTTTGTCTTTCCTCCATTCATTTTTCAAATACTGCAAGGCAGTGTGTATTTCCAGAAAGCCCTGACGCAATTTATTTTTTTGTCCATCTACTTTCATTGCTTTAAATCTGAATAAGGGAAAACAGAGAAGAACAAAAAATCTAAGCAGTTTTTTATGGAAACAGCAAAAAAGAAAAAAATAATAAAGTAAAAGGAAGGAAGGAAGGAAGGAAGGAAGGAAGGAAGGAAGGAAGGAAGGAAGGAAGGAAGAAGGAAGGAAGGAAGGAAGGAAGGAAGGAAGGAAGGAAGGAAGAAAGGCAGAAAGAAAGAAAGAAAGAAAGAAAGAAAGAAAGAAAGAAAGAAAGAAAGAAAGAAAGAAAGAAAGAAAGAAAGAAAGAAAGAAAGAAAGAAAGAAAGAAAGAAAGAAAGAAAGAAAGAAAGAAAGAAAGAAAGAAAGAAAGAAAGAATTGTATTATTAATAGCAAACTCCACGATGATGGATGAAAAGAACAACAATATCCTTTAATCATAACGCACTAACATTCCAGCAGTGCTGGTAAGTGACTGGAGCAGTGAAACCATTTGAGACTTAAACAGATGGATTAGGAAAGGTTCCACTGTGGGTTCCTGGATAGATTTCAAAACAGCAGCCTGATTAACTAATGCACAAAAAGCAAGTGATTCTTCCAATCAATAAGCTTTTATGTAAGCATATTTGAGTTATAATATTTAAACACAGCAGACAAGTTGGGAATCAGGAATTCCTCATGCTGGACTAGCAAAGCAGTAAGTTTTACTTGAATCTAGAGATCTCTTTTTTCCCAGCAAATCTCAAAGGGATTTTATACTAAGGTTATCACCACCTGTTCATCAATATATTAACAGCTCCTGACGGTTTTGTGAAAATTATGGTGAGTTCCAAGTCCAAAAGATGCTTTTTTTAACAAATACTTTTTAAAATACTCCTTTAGGGACAATTTAAACAAATTTTCATTGAATGAAGGAAACTACACATAAAATTAATCATTGAATACCTTTCCTAGTGAGCACCCTTTCCACAAATAATTAGAGAGGGAGTACAATCAAAAGCCCAGGTCATAGGGGCTGATTCCCTTCAGCATGATAACATTTATCCTAGGCAAGAAATGGAGAAAGAAAATTATAATGATTTTATATGGATATTTTTACATATCTCTATTTCAAAATATGTTTTAAAGGAGATTATAATTTTTAACAAATTATTGGCAATGAATATTACGTCTCTTTCTCTTAAGTGCCCAGTTGCAGATAGAAGTATGATATTTCATAAAAGTTTCTATAAGTGACCTTATAAAAATGCTGGTATTTATTATTATTATGTATTATTATTATTGTTATTATTATTATTAATAATAACAACAACAACAACAACACTATGTCTAGTAACTTGCAGTGTTCCAAAGATAGAAACTAGCACCACAAGGAAAAATTTCAGGCACAAGGGAAAATTTCAGGCTTTTGTATAATATTGGAGTTCTAGACCATGGTCTCTAGTACTCTGTTTATACCACAATCAAGAGGCATTTATACTGGTTACCAATAAAGGCTTCCCTTTCCCAGCTGAGATTGGGCCACAACATATTTGATCTTAAATCTTACAATTATTTAGACAGGACTTTTGCTTATTTTGCATCATGTCACATCCTTTAGAAAACACTTTAATAGTGTTTCCTAAAGACTAACTTTTTTCACATTTCGGGGTATCGAGTAGGCTTTCAGAAGTAGGCTCTCAGGCTTTTGAGACTCTTCATGGCTATCACCAAAATACATCCACCTGTAAAAGTCAGAACCAAGAGAATAATGAGTGTATACACACTCATTATGAACCCCAATGGAGTTTCAAAAAAGTCCTCACACTTTTTTGACCATTTATTTGACCAAGAAAGAATTTTTCAGTTTTTCAAGACACTTCAGAATCAAATGTCTCATTCAGTTATAAACATGTCCTGCATTTTGCCAGCATACAAAGTAGTCATTACATGCGTAATATTTGTGACTGGCTCCTTGCCTGGTAGAAACCAGGTTGTAATTGCACATTTTGATGTCTCAAGGACTTTGCTCTGGCCTGAAGTATCAGACTGCTGTGGTGCTAGGACTTTGCCTCTTTCCATCGAGGAATTTGGATTCCATGACTTATGGGGTTGCTGGCTTTCCTGGCTCCCTTTTAAATTGCCAGCGAGGACCTCTGCTTGGTACACATGTAGGTCTGAATACATGCGTATATTTGCCTTGAGGTTTTTAATGCAAATGTTCTTCATAAATTGAAAAAAGCTACTGGGGAAAAAAGGTGCCTACAGCCCCAAAACAATAAATTTAGTAGTCTGCACTATAAGCATAGTATCTTTCAGTCCACAGAGTATGACCCTCACAGGATTAAATGTCATTCATTGTCAGAGTAACTAAATAGTTGACAGAAGCTTGTAGTAAACCTGTGGCATTCAGTAAAATCCTCTGAAGACAGCAGAGAGAGTTCTTTCCAGTTTTCTGAATGGGGTCTTTCCCTTTCGGAGTCTACAACCCTCTTTTTCCTTCTCAGTATACATACCACCCGTAACTGCAAAGTCTTTTTTCTTTTCTTTTTACTAGTCTGAATTTCAGACTGAAGGTAGAAGAGGAGCAAGAGCACTAAAAGAAGTCCTGCTCTTGCCTTTCCTCTGGGCCAGTTTTTCTCTAACTCAATCCCCATAAGCACATGCTGAGTGTAGTGTTTGGAGCAATGGCAGCATAAATTCTCTCTGCTTTTTCTAGTTATTCAAATTCTGTGGCATTTTGGGATGATCTGAGGGCATGTTTACAAGCAGTAAAAATATACTGATGTCATGAATAGACTAGAACCCAGATGCTATGATTCAGCTTCAGCTACCAATTAATGCTATTTTGAATACAAACAAATCTGAAAGTAAAAACATCAATTAAGGGTATTAAATATGTTAAGCAGATTTTGAAGTATTATCCTATTTCTACTTTAGGGGAACTACAAATTCCAAAAAAGGAATAGAGTTCTTGCCCACAATTAAAACAGTAAATAGTATTACATTCTGTGTAGCTCTTAGGAGCTCAGTCCCCCACCGTTATCTGTGGGATGCTTCACACAGCCACAGTAGGGCAGTTGAACATTTCAACCTCTTACTGTAAAAATTAACCTGCTTTTTCTAAAACATTTTGAACTCTGTTCACAGAAACCCACATTGCATGAAATTCACAGGCCCCCACAGAGATAAAATAATTCTCCTTTTTGGTGCACCACTGCGGAATGCTAAAAATAGTTGAACATACCAGGAAAAAAATAACTCCCTTGGGGACTGCAGTGTCTTTGCCCCACTGGAAAAAAAAAAAAAAAAAAAAAAAAAGAAAAAAAAAAAAGAAAATATAAGTATATACATGATATACATGTACAAGTATATGCAATTTCTGTATAATACAGCAAGTTGTTAGTCTACAGTCCAGAGATTCCTGAATTTCCCACCTATCTAATTGTTACACTTTTTCTGTATTCCAAATGTAGAACACTGCATTAATCTCAATTGCTGAACAATGAAGAGCCAATTTTTCTTCCACTTACTGTGAAAACATCTTAAATATTAACACATGTAAAAAGCATATAATTTTGTTTAATCCATAGATATATGTGCACATATCTAAGTGAGGATGCACTTACATGCAGACATGTGAGTGTAAAATTGTGTGGTGTATAAAAAAAAATCCTTGTTGCCATCTATACCTTCTTGTCTGACTTCAGATTTATTTGGGTGGAGTTTCATCTCTCTGGAATAAGGCTTACATGGAGAGGTTGGATTGACTTGAACCTTAGGAGGACAAAGGTTTTTCATTAAAACTTTGATGATTAGCCCTAAAAATGACACTGGTGACCTTGGAGACAGCACTAGCTTTCTTCACTATAAGCATGGACGATATGAAACTGCTAAAGTCCTGATATGCATATATACACAGATCCCAACACTTTGATCTGCTCCACTCTCTTCTGAGTTATTTTTTTGGAATATTTTTTAGGAAGATGTATAAGCAGTGACCAGTTATAGTACATTTCATCTTGAAATGTACCTGTATGCTACAATATATATGAAAGGCATTGAATCACAGTTTTATAAACAAACTACAAACTTATCAGATTTTGAATAAAGGACATGTGTGTTCATTACTGGCTGTAGTGAATTTCTTTTTGGATGCTATGTGTTTTAACAGCCTCTTATTCCTGTCTATACACCTCTCTGAATGGAAACAGTTTTATTAGATGTTGTGGCAGCCTTCAGATTATATTCACACAAAGAAACAAGATATTACTTGGTGCCAAAACATTTGTATGGGTTCTGAACAATCATCATTAAAGCAGTCAACATTAAGCATTCAGAAATGTTTAACACTCCAAAGCATTTAGGTAGATAAAGGTTTTTCATTGTATAAAAAATAAAAGAGGTTTTAAAACTTGTTTTCATCTATCTGAAGACTTTTTTTCCTGTTTAATGAAAGTATTCTGCTTATACATAAGATACCATCAAGTCATCCTAAAAAAAAGGGGATACCTAAGAGTAGAAATGTTGAAGTGTTTATTAACCATTAATATTAAATACTACTCCAGATTAAGAATAAATATAAATGACAACCCATTAGATATTACATCTATATGTAGCACACTTCTTAACATTCACTATATATGAGAGTAATCATGTTTTTATTCATGCAAATATTCTTGTAGGAATATTTCACCTGTAGTGAACATGGTGTTGTAATGAGATATGTAGGTCATATCATGGAGACTGACTGTAAAATTTAGCCACTTGATGCACTTGCAGGTGTGAAACATCTCAGAGGCTCTGTTCTGATTAAATAAATTTCAAATTCTGTGACAAGAATTAACATGCCCTGTGCAGGACTGAGTGCTGAACATGCAAAGATATTTATAAATTCCTCTTGATGCTCTTAATATTAGGGTAATCAGTTTGCTCTTTCCTTTTCATTTGTAGTATTTATTTCATGTAGTTCAAGAGATTGCCATTTCAAACTCTCTGTGTTTCTTGGGCTTAAAGAAAAAAAAACCTTAGGCTTTTTTTAGTACATCTGTCCCCTAGTCACTGTTATCTCTAAATCATGAGGCTCAGGATAACACAAGGCCAAGGACACAAGTTTGCTTTGTATATTCTTTGTATACAGTTCTCTTTTTCATAACTTTTTTTTTTTTTTTTTTTTCACATAGAAGTCAACTTTAACTCAGAGGACAGGTATCAGTATCATGCCTGCTTCTGCCACCAACAGACCAGTGGCCAACAGAAGGACATGCTCCTCATGGCCTCTGCCTTCCATCCTCCAAGGTTTGCCAGACCTTCATCTCCTTGCAGACCAACCACTTGGACTCAGAGCAAGTCTCAAGCTACTGCATTTGTCACAAGATGCCTTCACTTTGTCTCAGTGCTCCACTTTTCTATACCTTAATCTAACTCCTATAAAGAGTCTAGAGTTACTCAAGTCTGAATGATGTTCCTAATCCACCAGTAGTTAGAGCTGAACCATGGCTCAAGGCTTATCCCATAGTCCAGAAAAGAAGCTTCTCTCTCAGAAGAGCCCAGGCTTTATCTGGGCCATCAAGTCAGCCACAAAACCATGCAAGTTAATTGGAAGCATTAAACTGAGAAGGATTCTTAATCAAGCCATGACCGCTATTAGCAACTGAGTACTGGGGTAAAGGTGGATAATAATTTTTTACTATACATAATGATTGTCTTAAATTTGCACATTAGGCAAATCCTCAAATAGTGCATGGGGTCACCAGAAATCATACTCTGAGGTTCAGCAGTGGCACAAGTACACAGAGAGCTTATGTGAACCAGAGAAATGAAACCTGTCCAAGATCCTAAAAGCTCCCAAACAGACATGCAGCTTTAATGTGAGCAACTGTAAGATGATTTATTTTTCTTCAGATCAAATACACAAAGTTCTGGATGTAATTCTGTTAAGCAGTTTTACATCTTGCCACTAGGACTTTCTTTTTTTTCCTCTGTGCTAAGCTTTAATATCCTTTCAAATGCATTAATGTGTCCCTGGAACAGACGCTTAGAGACTCCTGTATGCTTTGAATATTTCCACTTTAAAGAGGGCTTTCAATACTTACTGAGACTCCATGTACCACCTCCCTGGCACCAGAGCTTGTAAAACACTAAAGAAAACGGCTCCTTGCCCAAAACACATCCAACATGAAAAATCTTGCTTCAGGTCATCCCACAGTTAAGGAAAAAGAAAAGTTAGGGCCATTTAAAACACCTCCTGGAGATTTATGTAAATATTTGTTTTCTTTTCAGTTGACCCCTACCTCAGAGCCTTGCATTTGAATTTCATGTGTGAGCCCTTCTTGTATGCCAAAGAGAAGCCAGGGCAAAACCAGTAAACTCCAACGTAATTCCTGCAAAAACCTCTGTTTTCCCTGGCCTTCTTTTTGCCTTTAAACACTATAAAGCTCAACAGAATGGTAGGAGCTCATGTACTAGAAGGGTTAATTTCAGAAAAAAGATATGATTTTTAGTAAAAGATTCAACATGCAATGTCTACACTCCAAGTCTGTGAATAAGACTGAGTTCTTATAAGCCTCGCATACTTTCATTTTTATTGCAAAGAATTTTCACGTGAAACATCTAAATAAGAGTGCATGTTACCACCCTATAATGATTCATAGTAGAGAGGTAGGGCAGAAAAAAATGTCACTGCAATACTATTTCGTAAAAAAATATTTAGTTTGTAACTTGATCCTCTGGACATCTCTCAATGCTTATTTGAGTAACTTTGGCTAGACAATCCAGTGTTTCTCAACCAGGTTTTATCTTGAAAAGACACACTGGAAGAAATTCTTGAAAACTAATCCTGCATGCAGCAGCAAATATGTTCTAGTGCTTTGATCATATTGCTGTACTAACATGCAACTACAGAATTATCCCACTCTCTGCATGGATCTCAAGTGCACTTTCAAAATGAGTTCTTTCTTTCCTATCAGCACTGAAGCTGCTTGGTAAATGCCTTTTACAGATCTATTGACATTCATGCTTTTAAAATAATAACTTTATGGACACTCCAGATAATAAAATAAGAGTTCATGAGAAAATGTAACTGACCATCTACTTACTTGTGGATGTGAGGAGGGCTTTATACAGAAGCTGGGAAAATGAAAATGTGGTGTGCAAGAAGGATGTGAGCATTGATTTGCTATGCAAACCTGATGAAACTCAATGGGGAATTCTGCAGTTTGATAAAAACAAAAATTAAAGCTAATGAGAACAAAATAAATTATAGTAGTATAAATAAACCACAAAACAACCACAGCATGGAGGCTAACGTGCAATAAGAGCCATATCATCCCTTTAAGTTGAATAAACCCCGCCCAAAATGATGGAAAAAATAGTGCATGCACAGGGTCTGAGTTGGGAAATCTGTTTTTTCTAAGGGATAGGACTTCCTAAGAATTTTCGTAAAGTGCATCTAAACATGCATTAGTACATGGAATGAGGAACAAAGAGAAGAAATTTGAGGTATGCATGCAGCTGTAGGGCTAAGAACTTACTGGGATCACATGGATGTTGTGGGATAGCTTCCACAACTGCAGTGCTGCGATAAGATCTGGTGGACACCCGATCTTCAGGAGGGATGGGCTAGGATGGAAAGGAGGAAGAGTTTGCCTGTATGTAAAAGCAGCAGGGATGCCTGGAGCTCTGCCCAGGGATGAATGATAAGCCAGCTGGGACTTTGTGGGTTAAGAGCAGTGTGCAGACAGACATAAGCAATGTTGTAGTGAGTGTCCGTTGCCCTCACTACAGTGCAGAGTAGTTTGGTGTACCCCTTTAGGTATCTGTGGCTGAAGAGAGATTCACAGGAATAGAGGATTTGGGGTTTTGCATTCTATGCTGACCACAGAAAAATGCTCAAAGTGAGGACTACACAAAAATGCTGAAAACAAAGACTTCTACTTAACAGTTTGTGCTGTGTCAGAGGCAAGTCAAAGGAGCTTATGCAGTAATTAAAGAGAAAGTAACACTAGAAAGGAAGGGCAGAGTTGGAAGTTTGTAGTGTATATTGCCAATAAGTCAATGTATTAAGGAAATGTAGCTATAAATTTCCTAGAGAAAAACATATCTTTTTCTTTAAATTAAATTATGTTCCATGTTTCCCAGTAACATCTATTTTAAACTGCTCTGTACTGTAAAGGCAAGATTTTAGAATGGTCTAAATTAGTCTATGGTGATTACCCACATTGTGCAACTTACTACTGTTTTATTAATGCAAGATTAAAGATAATACTTTACTGGAAGAGATAACAGCAGAATTAACCTCTATTTACCTTGACATAATAAAGATTTAATAAAACATGGAAAAATGTCAATGAACAGCATAATTATTCTAACATGAAATTTAAATGTAACTTAATTCTGTATTCTGCATATTTAATGCTTTAAGATTAGTCATCATTGTTCTTTTCTCCCTCTTACAGTGCATGCTTAAAAATATTTCAAGCAGACTCAGACAACTTGCTTATTAAATGTATACTAATTTATTTTCAGTTTCAGAAACACTAAACGTAAAACCCCCTTTTTCTTTGGAAAGACATTCACCAAACCCCTGCAACCAATATATCTCCATATCTCACCCTTGTCCAAATTTTTTTACTATTGAATCAAAGAAGATCCTTGCAGTTTTATTATATCAGACAGGCATCAAAGGGGCAGAACACATAGGATTGAAAAATAACACAGCTGCACTTTGCAATGGAGTGTTCTGTATTTGGCCATGTTTTGTTGTTCATGTAATACTTTTCAATAAACAAAGATGTCAATCAACTTTCTTTGCAGCACATCACATTTCAGATTTAAACCACTTCAGACACAGAGCTGCCCCAAGCTCACACGTTTAACAGATAAAAATTCAGCTTTCTGTCAAGGCAGAATACAGTATTGATTATAGACTGTATTTAGGTTGGTGTCTGTTTGAGCTATATTACTTTCAAACTCGTACAAAGTCCACTATGGAGACATAAGACAAAAAAAGTGTTTCTTTTCTAGTGTATTTTTTTTTAACTTTCTACATTGATTAGTGGCAATTTCTAAATAAATGACAAAAAAAAAAAAAAAAAAAAAAAAAAAAAGGCAGCCGGGGTTAGAGTCTATCCAGAAATCAGTGATGGGGGAAGTTACAAAAACACGATAGTAATCATGAAAACTTTGATCACTTGATTTGATTCTAGTGCTTTGTAAATTAGCATAATTATTCAAACATGCTTCATTAAAAATCACGACTGTACAAGTCCTTCAGTTTAATGATCCAAGAACATACAGAATGAGCTAAGCTTTAAATAAATACATCAACTTTGTACTAGATGGCCATGTCAGAGACTGGCAGGTTATTTATTTTAAATAAAATACTGAATGCACTCTTGTTCCTTGCACAGTGTAGGAGACTGATGACTTGCTAAAAGGTGCAGCACGTTAGCTAGTATATTTTAGTGTTTATCCTCACATCCACCTGTACTTCTCCTGGGATCCCATAAGGTTGGATATCATGTCACTCCTAAGCTACTGGGAGATTGGCATAAAATCCCAGTAAAGCTCCAACTAATTACATTTGAACTGTAGGTGTCACAGTTGATTTTGACCTTTAAAGTTTGGCAGAATTTTGACAGTCTTTAAAGTGGCCCCACAGTCTGCAATACTTTTTCTGTCAAAAATTAAAGGAATGAATAGGTAGGGAAATTATATATTCATAAAAAAGTAAACAAAATACCCTGTTAATTAATATAGAATGTCCTAGAAAAATCAAAGCAATACACTTATCCATGGCAACCAAAATCCTTGAGAATGTGCTGACATCTCCTAAAACCATAGCTGAGAAAACACCAGTTGGCATAATTGGAAGGTTAAGAGAAACTTAACAAATTTGAGAGGAGAGGGAAAACAAAATCCAAGTTGTCACACTCTGCTTAATTCCATATATACGTACATCTTGAGACATAGCGGGGCAGCTCTTGTGAGGGGCTCTGAGTCAGGTTCCTGTTAGATGGTTAATCTGGATGTTTTAGTTTGGGACTTTGCTTTTCTAAGTAATGGGTAATTGATTACCAACATTTTATTCACCCACAATTATCTCTGCAGTGAAATATCATTTTATAGTCCCACTTCCACCAAAACCAAACAAACCAACACGCTCCCTACCCTCCAAAAAGCCCCAACCAACAACCACAAAAACAAACCCCACAACTGCTTGTTCAGAAAAACACTGCATAAAATCTCTTGCAAATGCCCTACTGTCCAGACAATGAACATCCCAGCTGTAATCCAGGGACTTTTAAAAACTGAAACAAGAAAGACGTGTCAACAATACTAATAACTGGCAGAGAAACCTTTATGGAATCATGGAATTGTAGAATGGTTTGGGTTGTAAGAATACCTCGAAGATAATCAACTTCCAATCCCCCTCCTGTAGGCAGGCACACCTTCAACTAGACCAGGTAGTTCAGATTCACCACATCCAATCTGGACTTTTTATTTTAAAAATTCAACCAGAAATTTGCAAGTAAAGAAACAAAGAATATTTCTTTTTACATTTAAAAAGTTGGCTTATGGGTCCATAAACATTGACGTAAATGAAAATACGAAAATATTTTTGAAGGAAAGGAGGATGACTTCTGAGAAATTGAATTATTTCTTATAGTTGCCAGCAAATCATTATGTTTCTGCAAATTGTGCATAGATTTTTTCATACAGTTTATGAATTAAGCAGTCTCAATCCAGATTTGAATCTCAGTGACAGATTATTAAAATCATGCGTTTTATACTGTCCACATGTTGTTAGCTATTATTTGCAGCGACGCAGTGTTTTGAAAACTCTTGAACTAAATGTTTTCTTTCAATATTGAGGATTTTGTAGTTTAGGGGGAAAAAAGACACAGTAGGTTATTGCAAACTCACAATTTGTGTGGGAGACATGATAATCATGTTTTGTTTGTTGCTCCTTAGGGAAAACTTCATATTTATCAGGTCACTAATAAAGAGAATTGGAGAATAAAAGACTGAGTTTACTTGGTTTTACAAAGAGAGGATAAAAACCCTTAAGAGTTGCAAATATGGAAAATTAATTTCAAAGGAAAAATCAGAAATAAGAAAGAACATCTCTAAACTTATTTATCTGTTGAGGGCTAGCTATGCTAATTATTTCACAATTCCAGATACCCTGTTGGATTGGCCACAAGATTTACTGCACAAGACACGACTGGCATTCTCTGGAGAGATTCTGGTGCTATGTGCACTTTCTTCTTTTTAAAGCAGGCTACAAATGCAGTCTCCCTCCCACTGGAATGTTTAAAATAATAAGAAATGAAAATGTTGATTACATTTCTTTCTTTCTCCATGCTGTAATTTCCAATCCCTTCTTTTCCTGGCCTCAAGAATGATCAAGCACTAAAACATCACAAGGTAATGCAGAAGATTAGAGCATTTCCCACCACCCTGCCCCAACCCAATTAACCTCTTTTAATTAATATTTCTGCTGTGTTGCTTAATTTGCACTTCTTATTCTGGCTTTTCATGGCTTCTTTTTCTCACATTTTGAAGATACACAGCTAAAATTGTCAGTAACAGTCTTTGAAAACCAATACTATTGTAATAATAATTTTTAGATTATACTGGTTACTCTGCCATGAATTTATTGTAGAGACACATATGACATAATCAATGGAGAAATACACAATGAAGAGTTTAAATTCAGTGGCATGCACCCACGTACTCAGTTTATTTAGGGAGATCCTATTGGGAACACTATCACGGGGCTACAAAAGAAAAAAAAAAGAGCCACTGTAAAATTTAAAAGTCCTTCTATCATAGCAGTGTGAGAGGTTTTTCAGTTTTAGTTTTTGGGCAAGATTTTCTTACCATTTTGCAATAATACTTTTTTTCTGATGACCACAGGGACAACATTTTTGTTCATGTGGGAACCCTAGATCAAATGATAGCTAAGAGACTATTTTAAATCTGTGTAGCCTCAATTTTCAGCCTACAGGTCATTCAAGCTCAACATTTCATTAATGAAATGCTGTCAATATTTCCCTGATATTGCCACAGGTTGACATATGGCATTATTCCAGTGTAAGATTTTCACACATTAGTGACTGGAAAATCAAGAATATTCCCCAAGACACCTGAGGTATGATTAATTCTCTAAGAGTCTTTCTGTATCAGTTTGAGAGGAAGAGAGGGATCTTCCAGGGAGGAAAGAAAGTGGCAACACTAGAAAGAAGACAGCCTTGGCTTCTTGCCTGGAGCACTGACTTGGCCAGCTGCCCCACATGACAACCTTTGCCATCCCGAAGCCCAAATAAGGTGCCAGCAGCAAGGCAACAGCTTGTAATGTACCTTGAGCAGAAATAATGGCAACATTATTCCATTAAACCATCCACGAGAAAGAGGAGTTAGTGCTGAGGATAAAATAAATGTGAACGTGTTCTATCTGTTGGGTTAGAGATGGGAGTATGCCACTATTTTTGAAGGTTAAAGCAAAGTTAGGGGGAAAAAAACCAGTGCTGATAGAGGAAGCAGATGCTCAGGAATATCCTTTGCTAAGTTGAGTATTAAACCAAACTTTCACATGTATGAAATTAAGAAAGTTGGACAGATTTGGTATCTGAATAGGTCCAGGTCTGCGCCCTATCAGGTATGCATGGACATCTTAGCAATGGGGGAACAACTGTCAGTGAGATTGTCATTGCTCAGACACCCAAATCCTCCAGTCTAGAGTATCTGTTTTTGTGCTAAAGTAACTGCCCTTTAATAGAATAAAACACTTCCACTGAACAGGAACTGGCAGGCTGAAGAACAATTAAACTACTTTCAGGACTGAGATTTGCAAAAAACCCCTCACTTGTTTCCCATTTTCCCACATTTTTTGCATTTTTGAGGCATCTGCAATCAAAGAGCTAAATTGCTAAAACAACCTAAACACAAAATTTGTAAAATCATTTTCTTGCTGGCTAAGCCTGTATCAAGCAGCACCAACCGATGAAAAGCAACAGTTGTTTTTTAATCCTTGAAATTTGTAATGGAATTTGTGCTGAACTGAAATTTGTAATGGAAATGCTGACAAGACCACCAACCAGTGCAGATTTAGCAGTGCTGCTACAACAAACATAAAATAAAGCAGTACTAGCCTCACACACAAATTAAACTGTCTAATGTACAAAAGTCCACAGTCTCCTTCTAATATGAACTTCATTATCGGAAAGTGGGTTTGGATTGCTAAGCATAGGAATGATGAAAACGAATGTCAGAGACGGCCCATCCAGCACATTAATTTCCAGTTTCAGGGAGACAGGGTGTGCACAGCGAGACAGACACAGACACAGAGAAAGGAGTCCTAGTATCAGAAATATACAACATATATTTAACTCATCACATCTCTTATGCTACTTTTCAGTTGTTGTCAATGTGATATAGGCAGTGGTTTTTATACCTCTGTGCATTTATATATGAGTTTCTCTTACTGGAAGTTACCCAGTAAGAACAAATCTTTGCTCGCGATAGGAAGTACAGCTTTGTTCCTTTCTGTAGTGTTTTTCCCATTCACTGTGGGCTCAAGATTGCTGAGCCAGTGGAAGAGCAGAAACCAATGCCTTCAAAGTGCAGAATACTAACAAAGAGACAGAATGGAAACCCAGCTCTTTGTAAGTGGAAAATCCTGCTCTGGAAAAGAAGGTGTGCTGTGGTTTAACCACAGCTGTCAAGTAAGTCTCACGCAGCCACTCACTCACTCGCACTGCAGCAGGGAGGGGGAGACAGTCAGAAGAATAAAAGTAAGAAAACCATTGTTTAGAGCTGAAAACAGTTTAATAAGTAAAGCTAAATCCATGCACACAAGGAGGGCAAAAAAATGGAATTCATTCACTGCTTCCCATGGGCAGGCAGGTGTTCAACCATTCCCAGGAAATCAGGGCTCCATTACACTCAATGGTGACTTGGTGATGACAAACAGCATCACTCTCAGTGTCTGCCCCTTTCCTTCTACTTCCCTCAGCTTTATAAGCTGAGTATGATGCCTTATGGAGTGGAACGTCTCTTTGCTTAACAGGGGTCAGCTGTCCCAGCTGCGTCCCCTCCCAACTCTTTGTGATGCCCCAATCTCACTGTTGGATCGGGGTGAGAAGCAGAAAATGCCTTCACTCCATGCTCAAGCACTGCTCAACAGTAATGAAAACATCCCTGCATTAACAACACTGTTTTCAGTGTACAGTAATGGCATGTTTTGTTTTGCCACTATGTTTGGTACAGATCCAAAACATAGCCCATACAAGCTACTGTGATGAAAATTGACACTATCCCAGCCAAAACCAGTGCTGAGTGTCTAGGACCAGCCATTACAGACTTTAAGGTCAGTCAGGTGAAAATAAAAGTTCTTTTAAGTGCTTTTTGCCAGCAGTGAAGCAAACCAGAAGGAAATGCACATTAGGGGACACAGACCGTTTCATGGCGTATAATGGATATGTCAAATTTCAGAAGTAGCTTTTGAATGAGAACAGTTGGAGAAGTTATCCCAGAGGTTTAGTTGCACATCAAGTGCAAGGCCATGCTGTCCCCTCACCAATCTGCCAGTGTTTGAAAAGAGGCTTGTGAGGTGTTCCTGGCCTTGCTGAGTCACAGTATGATGGGAAACCAGAACAGCATGAGAAGAACCTGGCAGAAGCTGCACACATGGCATACACAAAGGGCAGAAACATGTTCTCTAGGGTTCAGGAAAAAATTATCTAAAAGCCAGCGCAGCTTTGCTTGTCTCTTGAATGATGCCATTCTGGGTGCATTTAAGCCAAAAATGATCAGTAAAACTGGTATTTGACTAAAACAAAATCTTGCAGAGCACATACAAATGCAATTAATACCTCAATATGTAATTCCATTGAAGTTGTATGAATTTTACCAATATATTTCTCAAGAAGTATTTTTTTCTGTGCAATGACTGAGTGGATGTGAAACATTTTGTTCTTTTCAAATGAGCACCCAGGGTATATCCTCTTCGAGGTTAGAGGCCTAACTGTCTCATCAAAACAGCATTTTTCATGGTTTCTGCTTGTACTTTCCAGCAATGTTCTGATAGAATAGAAGTACAGCTTTTTTTGTCATAGCACTTATCCATCCAGATTCAATTCAGTACATACACATTGCTGATGATAACAGAGATCAAAGAAAAAATTGCCCAACCATATTCCTATTTGTCAATCGAGACGATCTTTCTTTTTTAAGAAAATTTAAAAATAGATTTTAATTTTTTTCTTCTCATTTTGATCATCATCAGAAACAACAACCAATATAGAAGCATAAACCTCAAAATTAAGGTTTGGTCTGAGTCCATATTCAAGGTTTTGAGATGCTTCAGGATTCTAATTTCAGGATTTTGATTTCCATCCTTGCACGGATGAAGTCACACCATCTTGTGCAGACATGGGAATAAGGCCAAATTCCAAACCCCACAGGTCTTTTACATTCAGGGTGACTGGGCAGATCCACAGTCACAAATTTCTATAAAATTGGAGGATGTAACTCCATGCCCAGTGTGATAGTGTAACTGAATAACGATCACAACTGATGCTGCCTAGTAACCAAACTGCATCCAGCTTTTCAAATAAACAGAAAAGTTTCAGGATCTGAGCTCTATTGAAAAGAAGAGCTTCCTATTGGACGCTTTAAAGACCCTATTGGTCTTTAAAGCAGAAAACATCATGAGTGGGTTGTTAGATGAATTTAGCAGCAGGGAAGCCTGCAGCTCATCAGCTTTCTCTTCCTCAAAAGTACTTATTGCAGTCAAGAGGAATTATTGCTGGGGTTCTCCAAGCATGGTGATGTTTTTGTTATAATAAAAAAACTCTGAACAAAGCAATTGCACCCCCACAATTATCCATTTTGTTTCCCCACTGCAATGATGCACGCTTTATAATATGCAAGATTTATACTTTGATTGCCAAACTACAATGCACAGAAAAAGACCAGCAAAAATAATGGCCAGTTTTGTTCTCCAGATGGACAAAGCAAGCCTGAGTGAGGCACACAGACTGGGTGAACTGCTTTTCCTCACATACTTACTTTTTTTCATGTGCTTCAAGGGAACAGCTTTCCTTATAGAAGCTTGTTCATTTACTTATGATGACCACAAAGTCTTCATCACAAATTCATATTTTGCTTTGAATGAAAAAGACTTTTGCAGAAATGCTGGTAAGGCAGTTATCACCAGGATCCTTCTCTTTAGCTCAGGAGTGTCTCAGCAGTTTCAGCACTTTTACAAGACTTTTCTCAATAAGCTCCAAATAAAGAAAGAGGCCTGAATAGAATCTGAAGACAAAGTTTTCAGAAGTCCTATCCTGCATATGAGCACCTGTAGGGGCTGATGATCTATGACCCTTTGAGGAAATGCTGGTGTTACCTTACAATCATTGTGGATCTTTGATTAGGCTTGGAAGAAAAAGCTCCTGGCCTCTGCTGGGCATCTCTCTCTCATTCCTAGCCAGCATGTGGAGTAGAAAGAGAGATTTCCACCAGTGCCTGCACACCACCCAGCAGCATTAGTGTATACAGTCAGTTCTCACCTTGTCAGTAACTATTGTCACCACCAGTCTTCCCTAAACATCCAGCAGGAGATATCTGGCCATCAGCACTGCTGAGCAGCACCACAAGTAATGAATTGACATAATGATCAATAATGAAAGGAGAAGGGCTGTATCTATATCTATAAGCAAAAGAGAAGCAGAAATGTGACACTTCAAAATGAAAATATTCCTTCATTTTCTCCATTATTAAGTATCTCAAAAAGGCAGACAAGAAAAACAACTTTTAAGTCAAATCCAAAAATGGTCATTTCAGCAGAAAAAATTGACAGTAAAAGATAATCACGCTTCACCTCACTGTTGATTTGATTCTTCAATGTGCTTGGTGTGTAAAATAATGCAAGCCTATAATAACAGAAGCCAGGTAAAAAGATTTCCGTTTTCTGTTTTGCTACTCCTTGGCTGGAAGACCAAAAATATATTTCCAACCTCTAGATATTTTTTAATTTACAACCTACAAAACAGATACAATAGAACAAAATCAAACTGTGATATTTAATTAATATTTGTAAAGCAATAGGACATCAGTAGACAATAAGAATCATATATTTGCCAAGTATACATTTTGTTCCCTACAAAATACATCTGTCAATATTTGAAGGAAATGCAAGATGTCTTTTATTCTGCTCTTGGAATGAACCTATTTCCCTTTTTAAAATGTGTTCCATTTCATAGCAATCTTCAGAGACTGGTTCCCCCATCTTCTTGCTGATTAATGCCTGAAAAATGCTTCTGTGTTTAAAAAAGTGGCACAAATGGGGTGAGGACTGCCCTGAAAATAATCACTTGACAGCCATGTTATTCACATGATACTGATAAAGCCCAGTGCTGTTTTCCTTGAGGTAAAAGGGGCTTCTTCCCTTACCTTCCATTCCCTTAAAATATGCAAATGAATCTTGCATTCAACAAGTCAAATATTCTGCATGTTTAATTTACGAGTTAACAAAATTCAAACCATTTAAAAAGCTACAGGCATAACATAAAAGACATAGCACATGGCAGAAGCTGTACTTTTGCTCATTGATAAATTATTTTCTAGAATTCACATTAACAACCACATTGCTGAAGTGCTCTCTAGCCCTCCAGTGTTACAGTTCAAGGTAATATGTGACAGATTTGAACATTCTTAAGGAAGAAAATCTCCAGAGTGTATAGATGGCAGCTTTGCTCACTGGGAGATTACAGTGGCTTTTATATCTGTTACAAACCTGCAGTTACACTGATAACTTCAAAAGTGGAATATTATATATCATGCTAAAATTCTCCACCAGCCCATTATGTCCTTTCTTTGTTTCTTCTGTGCTTGCCTTTTTTTCTTTTTTCTTTTTCTTTTTTTTTTTTTTTTTTTTTTTTTTTTCTTCATTTAGCTATTGCTGGCTTGCCAGAGATCTTGAACTTGAGAAAGGTTAGACATCACAATGCTGAAGCAGTTTGTGAGCATCAGCAGATTTAGCTTGTAATTTCATTGATCTATGTGGGCTTGCTGTTTGCAAACCAGCTGCTGCACTGTTTCCCCACAGCTACTGATCTGAGTAGCATTGATTTTTTTCCCTTACATTAACATAGCATTACTTCTTTAATGGGCATTAAATGACTGGATGTAAATACAAACAGGGCTTCAACAACAAAAGTGAAAAAAAAGCATTGGGTCATTTTATTTAAAGAACTCTATTAATATTTTTTCAGGAAAAAATTAAAAGCATGAGTTATTGATCAAGATAAATGCTATTTTTAGTGCTGTAATTTCCACACATTTCTTTTGCCAAGAAATAATCTTTTTTTCCTCACTGTGTTTACTCATAGTCCAAAATGTTGCATTTATGAAGATTGGCTTTTTGCCTCAATAAAAATGGTTAAAAAGTTTCTTTAAGAAGTGTCATAGAATACAACACAAAATGTCTTCATTGTGCTTATTCTAAAACTAGATGAACCCATTTCAGTTTGAAGGAGCTATTATCTGTTAACTCTCACTATTTAACTATTTAATAAAAAGTGAATGGACTTCAGTTTAGACAGGGTAGATGTAAAATCTGCAGGACACTGTGAACTGAGTATCTCACATATAATATACTTAATATAAGGTCATAGTCTTTTCATATGCCACTTTAGTCCTTTAGTGGGTGGTGTTTTAAACAATCATACAGATTCAAAATTCAGTGTAGAAAAGACAGCAGGGGGAAAAGTAAAGCAAACTATAAAACCCTGACCAAACTCAACCCCAACTATTTTAGAAGTGGGTGACAGCCAGCAGAGATATCCATATCAGAAGAAGATGCAGGACTGAACGTTGTTCCTACTGATACTTCATGAAGAGGGATTGAGAGTGCTGAGGACAGGCAAGAACTCCCAAAGAACATCAGTGGTGGGTTACAGCCTTCTGGGCTGCAGATGACAGTAGGCAGCAGTGCCAGTGTCATGATTAACAGTGCCTCAAAAACACAGACACTCCAGCAACATTTAACAAGAATGAGATTTACTTTTAAGTATTTATGAAGGAGGATTTTTATCTTTTATGATAAACACAGCTCTTGCTCTGGCCATGCAGCCTGACTTCCCTGAGGAAAAGGTCCAGTAACCTGACAGATGGGAATTCCTCATTCTTGTGTAATTCTGCCTACTCCTATACCTAGAGAGAGTAATTCATTCCACATGGCTGCTGCAATGATATCTATTGTATCCTTTCTCAGAGAGCAGATAAATTATTCTCAGTAGAAAATAAAGATGCAAAATATGGTGCTGGAACTGAAAATAACCCACAAAAAGGGTACCAAAATTTATACTTATCCAAGGTAAAATATATGTGTTGTCAATCTAACCAATCTCTCAAAGTCTCACAGTCTTCTTGACTTGACTAGCTAATGCTAATGCCAGTTTTAGCAGATATAATTTCCAAATCATTAAAAATAATATTAAGTCACACTGGCTTCAGTGTGAACCCTGAGAGCATCCTATTATTTACCTCTTTACACTTACAGGAAAAGACTTTCAGTGCAAGTTTTTCTCCATCATTTACTCAGTTTTCAGTCCTCTGTGAGATTTTGCCCCCTACCTCAGTTATATTTTTCCCTTAATAGTCTTTTATGAAGGATCATATCAGGAATTTTTCAAAACTCCAAATAAGTTATGTTCACTAGGTCACCCCTATCTTCTAATTTATTAACTTTTCCAAGGCACTCTAGAGGTTGAAGCATGCTTTCCCTCTACCAACATTGTGCAGGTTTGACCCTATTAGGTTATACTTATTCATACTCTGAACTATTCTATCCTTAATTAGACTCACAATCAGTTTCCTCAGAAGCAAGGCGGAGTTCAATGGTCTTAATTCCCAGGATCTCTTTTTGGCCCTGTTTTAACAACAGACATTATATCAGAAATTTTCGAGCCATCACTGATCTATATAATATCTTCCTGCAAGTGTCTCTCCTATTCTGATGTACATTCTTCTATCTGCAATAAATTATTTTCCATTTTTACATGAGTCTACCAAATTACTTAGCACTTCCCTTGAAAAAGACAAATTTTGCTAGTGCTGCTCTGGCTCTAATATATTTAGCACAATATTTAATAAAGAACAAAGTAAAATTCTGTATAACTATTGTATAACTTTTCCCATGGTGATCATGTAAATATAGTTTTCATTTGATATTTTTTGTTGATTTTAATTATTTTCCCCCTACAATACTCAGATGAGCAACTATTCACACCCTCCTTCAAAGTAAAAAAATTAGTTTTGCAGTATTGGGGGATTTTAGGGTTTTATTTTTGTGGATAGACATGGACCATCAATCTCAATGGATTATTTTCTAACTTAGCTTTGAGCACTCTTCTTGGACAACAAGTGGAAAGGAAGGATCAAATCCTAATGTCACCATAAATAACGACTGGTCACACTCACCAGCAATATCCAATACCAGGAGTTATTAAAACTGGATTTCATATGAATCCGACAAATGACAGAAAGAAATAGATTTTGAAAAGGTATATATTTGTATTCTGGTCTTGTAGAAGATGTTCTTGGACTATGCTTTAGGTACACAGGTCTTAATGATCAGGAAATATTGTTGAACACGATTTTTAGTGAAAAAGCATTGAAAATTCCCACTGAAATGTGTACATGGCTAAGTAAAGGTCAGTAAGCTATTGAGTAAACCTGAAGTGTTCACATTAGAGGATTAGAAACTAAGAATTTTCAGCATTCAGTGAAGTCAGTGGATTTTCCTCTAGAATTTGAGACTTACTGTCAGGTCTGAGTTTGAATGGATGAAAAAATTGAAAAGGAACTTTTAGTGAAAATTATGGGTTTGGTTATGAGCCAATATAAAGCCAATATAAAGTCACCAAGTATGAAAGCCCAGATTTCAAACTATGCCTTGCTTCTCCAACAAAACCCAAAGCACATTATCTTCACCTGGGTTTTGAATTTCATTACAAAAATATCACATTGCTCTAACTGTAATTATTAAGGCACATTACTGCTGCCTTTGTTTTCCCTTCAGATAGAAGTTTCAGTTTCATCTGTGTTCAGAGATTCTATGTGCTGCACTGTTAAGCACAGATTTCTGCTTAAATTATAATTCTATCAGCTTTAACATATGAAAATAGAACACATTTTAATGTGTGTGTTGAACATTAAATCATTTTTGCTTCAGGGAAACTCTGGTAAATATTAACTGTCAAAAATTATAATGACACAAAATTAAAATAATAGAAAATAGTCTGTAACAGCAGCTTTTCTAATCACGTTAACAGAAGTTCAGCTTTGCATCTTCTAACTATTCTTTTATAGAAAGAAGGAAGGTTGAGTAAGAAAAGCTCAGGTATGCAATTTTACACCACTGAACAAGAAGAGCTAGAAATTATCTTTGTTACCATTCTTTACTTGCTTACTGTGAAATGCACATCAATCAGTGTAGGAAAAATGGGACCAAATTAATATATGTATATTTTTTGTTATGACAACTAGATTGTCTTTCAGGAATTTTAATATGCCTTTTTTTTTTTTTTTTTTTTTTTTAAACAAAAATCCTGGAAAATATAAGAATAACATAACATTTAAGCCTTTTAAACTGGACTAACTTCTGTAAGTCTGCATTAAATGAGAAAGAAGCTGATCTGAAGAAATTAAACTGCAGCAGAAATATTGACAGGTATATAGATTGAATTACATGAATATGAGATACATAGAGACTTGGAGCAGTTGTGCTTAGATCAATGTCAAATGAATTTCAAGATTACCTCAGTTTTGTTTTTATGGTTTGTTTTGTTTTAGATTTTAATTTGAATTAGTAGTATGAAATAAAATCACTATTTATTAACTTCCACTTTCAAACAAAAACATCTAACCAGTAAAAGCTTATCTGAAGGTAAAACCTTCCATTTAGTGGAGGCCAGGTAACAATATAGTTTACCTCTATCATGATGCACGTTATTCAAAAACAAGAACTAAAAACTGATTCTTAAATGTTTCCACCTATTAATGTGGCATACAACCGATGTACAGAGGCTGTATGTGTATGGTGAGGTTGTATTGCCCCCTATAGTCACTCTGCGTCATCTAGGAGGTGAGTAGGAAGAGAAAGGGAAGAGTGGGAGAAATTGTGCAAACTACTACACCTTTGGCTTGGATTCCTACTTTGGAAAGGGCATGATGGGGAACAGTGGACAAACCTTACCACTGCCATGCAATTCAAGAATTTGAATGCCCTATTCTCCAAGCCCATACAGATGAAATAAAATGTGCTCTCAAATTCAGCTTAGAAGACCTGTGCAGCCCCTGTGGTCTGGCTGTGGCTCTGGTGCATTTGTTGGATGCTGGTATCTGCAGGCTGGCAGTGCACCAGGGTGCCAGTGTACCAGACCTGTGCACTCAGATGCAGGAGCTGGTTGATTTTGGTTCACCAGCAAAGGCAGGAGGTCCCACAGGTGATCTCTGTTTTCCTCTCAATGGGCACATCTTTAGTGACTGAGCATAACAGGCCATTTAACTCCAAGGCACAAAGAACTCTAAAGTCATGCCCAAATTGTGGAATACACAGAGTGCCTGCCCTTTTAAGCAACTTCAGCACATGGACCAGAAAGACAGAGAAAAGGCTCAGATAAAGGTTCCTCTTCAGCAGTGGGAGAAAATGCAAGGAGCATAATTTGTTCCTGCTGCCCATGGACATTAGGGTGTTGCTGTCTTAGGCCTATGAGCCTGGGTATAACAGAGTATTTCCCAAATCTCTGTAGAACAGTACGCTGCTCTTTGCCACCAGCACAAGGACAAAACTTCATTCCTGGTCATAGATTTTTCCAGTCAAGCACAACGTTGCTGTCAACTAAAAATTGTTATCTCTCCCTAAAATTAATTAAATCAGCTGCTATCCTACTACTGTTCTCTTATGAACATAATTATAAGCAGTATTCAGTATATCTTTTAATAGACACAGACCCAATATAACAAAAAGCATTAAATTTTGTAGGATCTCTTAAAAATATGTAATCAACTACTGGTGCTAGTGTGCCAAGGACTTTATAGAAATGGCAAATATTCAATAAGCTCAAGATCAATACTATCCCTTGTTGGGTGCAATACACTGTTATCATTATTTTTCTTATTTCTGGGGACAGCGTTTCTACTACCACAATTCCAGGCACACCTTCAGATAGAAAAAGTTAGTGCTGCTCCTCAGAGGTGATAGCTCTCATTTTTTAATCCCTTACCTTTATCCCTTCTGTTGGCACAATCCTGTTCATAGTGACACAAGGGACTGATTGGAGAATTACGGAGCTGAAATCCTATGTGTTTTTTTCTTGCCATATTATTTTTAGTTTGGGTCAGTTGTTGAGCATCACCATGTAGCAGCACAAGGACTTGCACAAGGGATAGAAGAAAAAGAAATAGTAACAGAAAGCTATGGTAACTGCCAAATTTTATGGAAGTGATATTTTAAGCCAGCTGGAGGGGGCTTTTTTTGTATCTATGCTTTCAAGAATATGAGTTGTCCTTAAAAATGCCTTTGTATTTCATTTGGTCTGAGAAAAAATATTAGGAGTCTTCCCATCCATGTACTTAAACAAATATTCTCTGTCTAGACAGAAACTATGGTCCTGCAAAGTGGAGCTGAACAATTTATTTAGTTTTTGTGAATATATGCCCAGACATAGTCCCATATAAAATCTTTATTTTACTATGATGACTAGAGACTCAATAATGACTAAGCTACTGATGAGATGTGATTGCTGCTTACCCAGCAGATCAATACTGTCTCACTGCCTCCTGATGTGGAGGGGTGTATCCTGATAGTATTCAAATCTTTGATTACCTTACTCTTAACTGCAAGCTCTCTGAAGCAGGATCAGTTTTTTGTTCTATAAACCCTGTAGCCAGCATGAATTCAGCAGCTCATGAAAGTATGAAGTTAAGCAGAAATATCTTCAGAAATATGCCCCCTAAAATTATACACTATTCATCAGAGGTATCTCATCTTCTAGTTGTCTCACCTAGAAAACTGACCTTATTCTTGTATTTTTTAGTCTCTCATTTTACTTCCATCTTATCTATACTGAAGTACTGTTGCTTACTAGATATCACTGTCTAGTAATTCAGCTAACACAAACTTCTAACAGTAAGAAATTCAGGGTATGTTATTATTTTTGCCCTCTATTTTCTCTCAGCTAAGATTCTACACAAACACATACATTAACTCATTCAGTTATTTCACTGATTACTGGAAAATTCTGTAAGTGATTGTTTCTCATCCATTACCTGTTTTCTTTTTGTCTAAATTGTATCAAACTTTTTTTTTTTCAACTGGTTGTGTCCAAAGGACATACAAAGTGTATGTCCTGCTACTCAGGAAAATGGGACACTTTCATGGTGCTAGCAGCATTCTGTGCCTTCATGCTAAAGAACCAGAAGCCATCATGTGACAAGAGTCTGTCCCAATAAATGTGTAACCAGCTGCAGTGTATTACCTAACTGGTGCAGAAGACAAGAAGACAGTTGGAGAAGCAGCATTTCTAAATGCCAAACATACAGAGATGGACCACTAAATCTTATGAATTATCCATGCAGAGCAGACAGAACATTTGTTTTCAAGGTCAAATGAGAAAGATCCCCTGACCTGTGTGGTAAACTACACATTAATACATTTATCCATCTTTGGAATGTAAGGGACAAAGTCAACACAGAGAGAAATGAAGCAGTGGGGTAAGTCTGTCAAGCTACTAAAATCATTATGCCATCTGTTTTACTGGCATTTTTTATGTCTGTGCAGGGCATACTCAATGAAAAATTCAAATTTGAGTTTCTTCCAAACTAGAATCCAGTATCAAATATATTTACATTCTTTGGATAACTCTTAATTGATTTTGTTTTATGTACAGCTTTTTTCATATTCATTTAGTCACCTCAGTCACCTCATAATTAATGCAACAAAAAGTAAAACAAATGAATACTAAATTTCTTAAAGGGAAATTGCATAGTGGCCTTTAAATGCTTCCGTACTTTCCCCCAGCCTTCACCAGGCGGATACTGAAACTGGCATGATCCTGTCAAAACAGTGTGGTTTTTTATGGTTGTCAACACTAACATTTAAAGGACAACAATTCAGAAAAGAAGCAAGGTGGTCAATTGATTCCTCCTGAATACTTTGGACAAACAACACTCAAATTTGGTTACTAACCTGATAGGCTGTTGAAACATGGCTCTTTGACGATTCAAGAGAAGGCATTTGTACTACCAGGGAGCAGCCTAGAGAATGAATACTGACTAGAAATGTCAAGTTTAAACTCTCTAATAGTGCAAAGTATCTCAAAAGTTAATGCAAATCCATCCTAAAGCTCTTTACATTAGCAGAATAGGGCAAAAAGGTCTTATTGGGACTCAAAGCATCACAGTTTCATTTGCTTTACTCTTGCCTTGCCAGGAAGAATAAATGACTTGGCTCCTTTACAGGGCACTGTCCCTGCCTTGCATTTCATCAGTCCCATCATAGCAAAGTCTGAATTTCTGACCATTCCTACTAGCTATTTTTGTCCCTCCTGCAGTCCCAGTGTGAGAGGCAAATTCACCTTTTCCGTTCCTCCAACTCCAGTATTTCAAAATTAAAGCTGGACCATGCACTTCTGCTAGAGGATTCTACCCAGCAGTATAGAGGCTATGACACATGGTATATGCAATGTAGAAGTCTACATACATTACAGTTTTTCTTAATCACTGGGGATAACTTTAGACAAAAATAATTTTGAACATTTGCATTTCTGATGACAGTAGAGTGGTAGGATCTCACAACAAATATTTGAGAGTGTTCATCACTTTTTATATCACTAAACAGGCAGTTAGTTCAATTTCTTATTTATCCATGTCATTTTTTTAATATTAATATTCCCATATGACAAATACATTACTTAAAACTGATTAATTGATTTTCAAGAGGAATCTTAGTTTACATAAATGGTCACATTTCACAAAATTAAAAAAAAAACAAAGGCCAGATTCAGTTCCATCTCTTATAAGGAGCATTAAGAAGTATACTATAGGAGGAAAAAATTATAGCTAGCAGAACCAATGTTTTTGCAAGCAGGTGCGAAGATAGTCACTAAAAAGACTGATCAAGAAAAAAAATCCAATAGCTTTAATATATTTTCTCCTCTGGATGGTTCAAGTTTAGAAATTAGGCACACCCTTTAGAAAAATTGAAACTAAGCTAACTGCACTTGTTTTACCTCAGGTACAGCATCTCTTTTCCATACACAAGCTAATATATCAATACTACAAGATCTAAATTTGTCTACACTGGGGTATCAACTGAGAGTTTTAGATATATTCAGCACTTGATTGCTGTCTGCAACCAGACTCTACCCATGCAACAGGTTCTGATGACCCTGTTCAGTCTGTGATATGACTGTGGTAAATATTTCCTTTTTTTCCCCTTATATTGTCCTAGCTAAATCTCCACTAGAGTTTATTTCATTGTGAAATAATTTTTTATTTTATTTTGCCTTTAAATATTTGGTTTCACTCTGGTCTCTCATTTATCCTTCTTGCCCTTCCCTTCCTTTCTCTTCCCTTGCCATTGTTCTATGTTTAACTGCAGTAAAGTATACACCTTAATTTCATGAAGGAATGAATACTGAAATATCCCAATATTTCAATGTTTACCTATAACTCTGGAATATCATCACATGATTGTATTATACAATGTGCCCGTGTCCTATAAAGCAGTCCAGTTGCTCTTTATTGTGAAGTTCAGCTCTCTTATCTGTTATGTTTTGTTTGGTATGATACGATAGTGTGGAATAATAATAAGAGCATTAAAATTGCATGATTGCAGTATTGTAAAAATACAACTGCTGTTGGTCAAGTACAAATGAAAAATGAATGCAGTTCCTCACCAAATTTGGATGACCATTTTAAAAGCAGTCATCTAAAACCAGGCAGTGTTTAGAAATGCATGACTATAATGTTTACCCATGAAGAAAACAGTGTTTCTTTATCATTCCAAAGAACCATATGTCTCCTTTAGTGGATCATACCAGTTTCTTTCGTGGAGGCTAGTAAGGGTCATTAAACACCAATGGGTCTCTGAGTCCTTCTTCAGCGTCAATGACATTGCAGGCTTCACCAGGGATCTCATTTTACTTCTGTACAAGATCTTCAGGGCAAGGGAGGCAAATGAACTATGAAAAACATAATCACTGCTTTTACTGTTGCCCTTTTTTGTCATAAAAATTCCATTTATTTAAATTCCATTAAAAAATACATTTGCCTCCTGAAAGCATAAATATATACTTTTGTCATAATTTTTCATTATATAAAATAATTTTATCATTCTTTTGGGGAGGGGAAAAAACTCTCCATAATAAATATTACACGAAGTTGTCACAAAAAGTTTGCGCCAAAGCCAGTGATTAACAAAGAAAATTTCTCTAGAAGAGTTTATCAGAGATGACAAGAAAATATTTCTCAAGCACCTGAGGGAATTAGCAGTCTAACATTCTTTATCAGAAGTTACTTGAGCACCAAGGTTCAGCCTTTCAAAAGTACCTGGGCCTTTAACTCACATTTTAATTTAAGAGAGTTAGACACTCAAAACCTATGAGGATCTAGAATTCAGGATGAAAAGCCTTACAGAAAGTCAAGGGGATTTGAGTTATCAAAGGCTAGATTTTTTAAAAAGTATTTAGGGAACTCAAGAGTCAGAGATAGGTGCCTAGCTGATTTTTTTTTCAAAGTAGAGTGAAGAAGGGTTAAGTCCCTAACACTCCCTGAGATTAGTGTGTTCTTAGAAAGTGCTAACTACACTTTTGGATCTAAATACCTTTTTATAAAGTTTCCTTGAACTGGTTTGAAAGTGGCTTTATCATCTGAATGCAATGATTTATCCTATGCTTAATTCCTTACCTCCCAAAGATTGCCATAGACCTGCTTTACACAGCTAATTTTGTGTCATAATCTTGATGGAAATGAACAGAATTAGAAAACAAAAATCTTATTTGAACAAAGTGTGGTTGGTATTTGAATTCAGAAGTTCATTAATTTTCAGGGCTGAAAATAACAGGCAGTTCTGCTCCACTGTGATCATACTTGGAAGAGCTGTTAGATCCTGAGCACGTTCAGCTTCATGAATTCACCCTGTATATGTTAAGCAGCCCACATCACCAGCATGTCTGTATGAAGTCATACTGTTAGCAGTGCCAGAGTCCGACAATACGAATGACTAACTTGCTTTCACCGTATTTGCTACAGCTGGGAAGATGAGGGGTACAATGTACAAGGAATTTCAACAATGCAAATCTGGCAAAGATGCAGTTTCAGATTTTGATTTCTGAGGAAGCAGAATTTTTTTTCCTGGTTGCACTATACCATGGTTATCTGCAGCTCTATTTTTTTTAGCCCCTGTCAATTTATTTCTTGCTTTTATAATTTATTCATATAATTATCTTATCTAAATATAAATTTCCCTGTAACAGTTCTCAGTAAAATGAACCCACTCTTTAGTACTGAAAACGTTAGTTCCTTCCTGAGTCATGTTTGATTTCTTTTCCTGCACTGACTGGCTTCTGAACACAGTGCCTGATGGTAAGCTTTGTCAAGAGATGCTGAGATATAAAGAACAACAGGTTACCTCATAATCTCTTCTTGTTAATGCTTGTTCTGGAGAGCACCTGCTGTCTTTAAAAGGGATTTGAGTGACCCAAGATTAAGAAGTCTCCCTACAACAATTACTGTTCTTATCACTGAAGAATACTCATACCAATGTGACATCTTCCTGATGGTTTCAAATTCACAGACAGAGGGAGAGATAAGAGTCAAAGAACCATACAGTGTGCAATTATAAGACATCAAACCAGTCCAGTACAATTCCATTTTGGAGAAGAGCAATGCTATTAGGTTAATTGATTTCTGCCTGGAAAGTAACTATTAAGAAAAAAACACCCTCTGATTTCATTTAAGAAATTTTAAAATGCAGTGTTGCCTGGAGTATTTATAATCCCCTTTCTGGATCAGCCTTACTGGGCAAATAGCATAAGGCGCACAGAGACACTGAAGATATCACATAACCTAACATCAGCAGTGATTCAGAGAAGACAATAAATCTTGACATTACCACGGACTATCCCTTGTTGTCCCTTTGGTTTAAAACATACAAAAGTATGGACTTCTGTTCTACTGAAGTCAAATTTGTGATATAAATAAAGGATTACCTGCCATGACACCCCTCATGGTATGTCCCTTACTCCTCAAAACATTTTTCCAAGCCTGTTTAACCACTGAGCTCCTATCACCACCACTTACATTGACAGTATTTGTTAAAGCTTGTTCCTTGAAACATTACCCAAAGTCATCAATATTTTTAAAATTAATGTGGGAGGATGACATTTTCAAGAAGATTGTACCAATTGTACCCACTGAATCCACCCATCTTTGCTTCTTTCTGACATTCTAGGCACAAGAAAAGGACATGAACTATAATTCTGTTTGTTCTCCTCTTCCTCCTTCAACTCAAGATCCTAGAGATAATGTCTTTAAGAAATACAAAATAAAAAAATCCTATATATCAAAAAGTACTCTTTCATACTAACTGAGAAAGTGGACTTGCTGGGAACCCTCCTTTCTCCAGTCTGAGGGCATGTTGAGGTCTCCAGATGATCAGTCTTCTAGGTTAGAGCAGTAATGTCTACACCATCTAAATTGTTTACATGTTATATGAAGCAAAATGGAATTAACCTAATTTTATTTTCAAGCAAAGAAAAAACAACTAGAAAAACCCACAGACTGATTAGAAACAGAAATTAATTATTTCAAATCAGATGCAAATGGTAGATTTGCCAGAAGAAGTAACACAAGGCAACAGTGAGAAAGGGTAATTGAAGATTGTCATCCTGGATGCTCCATGATGGAAAGCCAAGACTGCAGTCTGATACAGCTCAAGAAAAATTTGGCTGTCCCAAGTCAAGAAAGCAAATTATCTAACATTGAATTACTTTTGCTTGGTTCTGTTTAGGATCCCTCCAGTGGAAGAGAATACAGCTGACTTCTTATAAGCCCTTTATTCAAAAATGCATTAGAATATTTTTGCTAATAATATTTTTGCTATTTTCATGCTAATAATGAAACTTGAAGGATAATCTCAATACAACTTCAGAGTACATTTTCACAGCTGTCCTCCTGACTGTAGAACACCTGATATCCATTGATTATATCCACAGTGGTAAGAAAAAAAGCACAAACAGCAACCAAATTAATTAGTAAGCTGCAGCATGCTGCCAAAAGCAGGATGGCTAAACATTAACTTTATTGGGGTCTGTGCATCTACCATGTCAATGAATATTATGTTTGCATCCCCACAGAAATTGCATCAGCTACATTGAAATCCCCGGTGATATATGGTGATCTACTGAAATTGAGACAAGAAGGTAGACTTCTGTTTGTCTGGATTGTTCACAGAAATCCAAACCCTTCCAGTGAACCACCGACCAGTTATTATACAACAAACCCCACTGGCACCTTCACAGCTTGCTCAGCTGTTGTGCCATTATGTAGTTAGGAAGCCCTTAATCTTCAGGCTGACATAGGAGCAATGGGTCTACAGGCTAAAATTTCATACACAATTTGGCTGAAAACTAATTACTGCCTGTTATTCCAGCTACTTTCCTCTGAGTAGAAGAGTAGGGGGACAACACCAAATGCACTGCTTTTACTGCCTCATGCTTTGTGCTATGAACTGCAACTGTGAAAACATTACTACAAAAAATAAAGCTATTTCTATCTTTCAGGAGTATAAAAGATTCAGAAAGTCATAAAAGTCAGAAAGTCATAAAATGCTGCTGGTCAAGATGTATCCCTCAAGATACAGGCTTAATTTACTCCAGATTAAAATTCTGTTCTCCAGGTTCCAGCTGAGGACATATTTTTACAATCATTTCCAGTGAAATGTACATTTTCAGATCTAAGCAACAGTCCCTAAAATGAGGCTTTGTGATACTGGAAATGAGTCTACTAAAGGCAATTAGGACACAAAGCTTTATGCTCTTGTGTGTAACTCTTGAACTCCAGTGGGACTGTTCAGATTGTGCAAAGCAAGAAACATGAATCAGCCTTTGCAGGATGAGGGACTTCATGTAACATCACTAATAGCATCACAATATGCTATTGAAAATTCAAACAAGCATAAAGATTATTCTAAGTGAAAACTGTTGCTCATTAAGTATATAGTAGATCAAACAGAATGAAGCAAATATGACAAGGGAACTGAAAAAAACCAGCAGTAAAATCAAAGCATGCAGACATGTATATAGCATGGTTTACCAAAGGTTAAAGAAAATACAAAAAAATAAAGAGATAATGTGCTTCAAAATTCAATAATCATGGAGAAAATATGAATTAATAAGGAAAACTACATTTTAAAAAGTAGTATTTGTGATGTACAAGATATTTGAGCCAGATTTCTACATATATATTTTTAAATGGCAAATCACAGCTTTTAAGCACAAAAAGCTTCTTCATAATCAGAGAGTGGTATAAGAAATGTTCTTAATGAAACAGTTGCACTATCTTCTGCCACAATATCCTTTGATGACAAATTGTGCTTCAAAGCGAGAGCAAGTGAGTTCAGATTCTTATTCTGAATTCCCCCATAGGAATCCATACCTTTATCTTTCTTCTGACTATAGGTATAGTCTGAGCAATTAGGAGCCCATGAACAAAGCCCACCCTTTCCAACTTCTTTCCTATGTAATATTTTCTTTTTATTATAGTTATTTATTGGACACTGATTTAAATACTTCCATGTACTTTTTTATTTCAGTTTGGAAAAGGACAACCATTTTGACACATTTTTTCAAGTAAACAGCGTGTTTCAGCACTTCTCATCATGCATTCATATTCACCACCATTTTTTTAAAAAAAATAAAATTAAACTATAGCTTTTGCAGGAGATGTAATTTATTTCCAGATAGTCCGTTAACAGTTCTTCCACATTCTACACTGAAAACATTTTTACATCTGTATGCTATTTCTTCCCCAGTTTTTGTTCTCACTGTCTGACCAGATCAGCTGAACTCAATCCACACCATTCTCTAAAGGTTGTTGAATTATAAAATAAACTCATTTGTGCATCATAGGAAAATTATCCTATGAGATTCTCCTTTACATGTCAGCCTCACCCTTTCCAATCTTAAAAAATACCTTTGGAATCGAATTTGCAGTGTAGGAGTGGCATATACTTTTGATATTCAACTAGTTACAATTGCGCTGTCTATCTCACCATAGTTTTTAATGACTTACAAATTTCAGAAACGTCAAATTCACTAGAAAGCGGGTAGATAAGAAGACAACATAAGTTTAATGATACAGCCACATGGTGGACTTATAGAGCAGTATGATTATCTGCAATTCTCACTGCCTTCTCTCAGGAAGAACATGAGTGACAGTATTAAGAAGACACTACATCCTGAGCACTATTTCTGAGCCAAGGTCACTTTGGAACAACTCTGATTTTCAGAGGAGAATGCCAGAGTGCTGGCAGAAACACACCATTGAGCTACCAGAACCCTCGGTGTGACCCAGCACAGCAGCTCCCATGTGTTTTAATAATGCAGCTGGTCTCAGAAATGACCAGAAGAAACTTCCTATTCATTTATCACATTGCATCCTCATGTACATTAAGCTTTATTTTTTAGGCAGTGGCCAAGGCTGACTGGGCCCCTGGCAATTCTAAATTATACTAAGGCTAACAACATTGTAAATCAGGCAGGAAACTTTAAAGCCACCTTTGGCCACAAGGACTATCAATCCTTTAACCCTATTAGTCACAACTAGAATCCAGCCCAAATGTCTGCAGTCTTAAGCAAGATACCATCTCTGATGGGCAGTTTCCTTCAGACTTAAACTAGTCCAGTGACAAAACAGCTTTCTTCCCCCACAACCTATGGAGGAGAGAAAAAACAGGGAGAAATAGGATGTTTTCCATGAAAGAGAATTTATATGCAAAAAAACTGTGCTCCTGCTACAACCAGCAGTCTACAGTAGAATATTTTTAGGATACAGATAATTCTGGCTTAGTTCCACAAAATAAACGGTAGAGCTGCCTCAATTTAATTACCACCCCATGAAGAAATCTGACAGCCCCAGTGCAGTGCTTAGTAAGCATTTTACCTCAGACAGCTTGAAGATGTATTGTAGAACTGAAATTACAATACATACCATGACTTGTTCTGTCATCCTACTTTGGGAATGCAGCATGCATGTCTCTATAATGAGCTGTCTGATATTCACCCACTTCACCTGTAAGAAACAAGAGTAAAATGTAAGTAACCATAAGTTGGAATATTAGTTGAAGGCAAGCTAAGGTATTCATTTTTGGGAGATGGTTTCAGATTATTCTAACTATCTATACAAGTTTAATACATAATTTACTTATATTTACATTTTGATATTTCCAAATTATTAATTATTACAATATGAGGGGAAAAAACCCAAACCAAAACCAAATTACCTATAAACTCCGTTCTCTTTCTTGCATTTCTGCTTACAAAATTCCTGGAAAGTATTTTAGGGACACAATTCCTATTAGCACATGATAAAACACTATAAGTCAAGAACACATATGTGTTATTCTTATTAAGAAAATTAACTCTGCAGGAAAAAATTTTCTCTGCTACAATCAAAAACCAAAAAAGAAAAACAATATATTAAAGCCAAAAAAAAATTGGATTTTTTTTTTAAATCTAGACTAATGCTGTTTTATCTTATTTTGTAAATATAAGTATTTATGCTTAAAAGTATATGCTAGTCCGCACTTCTCTGAGTATCATGAAATTATGTATCTTTATTAAAAACCCAAATAAGTGAATCATCTTTTTTTTTCCAGCAGAAGATTGAAATTTATTTATTCATATGAAGCAAGAGAAAATTGAGAAGCTTTTTTTTTTTTTTAAATTATGCCATTACATCAGAATTGGACTGTGCCACCCTTCCTCTGTCTAAACAATTTTTAGGAAGTGTCTGAAAAAGCAGTTAAGCCTAGGCTAAATTTTAAAACACTCACCTCAAGAAACTATTCATATTTATAAGGCCCACCTAAAGCATCCAAAAATCAATGAGTTTTCATTGAATTAATCACTGACTGAATACCACTGTGAGGTAAGTGTCATAGACTGAATAATGCTTAATGCCATCTCAGAACCCAGGAATTGTGGAAAAGAACTGACATGATTCTTCTTTTTCCCATTTGAATTAAAAGAAAAAGTCATTGCAATAAACACAGGTAGAAAAAGAATTTTCAGATTATATTAGAAACCTTGGAGTCCAGATCATGCTAGTTTGGCACTCTACAGTACATGTAATACAATCAGTGCTCATAAGTTTAGGAAATTATTTGGAAGATAATTTAAAATTTAGGATTGAAATATCTTTATAAGCAGTAAAATACCAACAATTTGTGATCTTATATGCTCATTTATGCTTGGTCTTCCTTTTTCTGTTTACAGCACCTATATTTATTTAAGTCAGCACTCCTTTCCTTGAGATTTCCTCTGAACAGTGATAAGATACTCAAAAGTAATTGGGCAGAACACACATCAGAAAAAAAATCTTGGCATTGTATACTTAGCTGTTTCTGAAGACCAACCCCTCTCTCAGATAACTCAAGAATTTAAAAGACAAAAGGTCAAGAATCCTAAAATGTTGAATTGAAATAAAACAAGCTAGATTACACAAAAAACCCCTGATACATAAAGGTCAGAAGAGAAGATGATCCAATCCATTTAAAAAGTTAAAATATACCTGAGCAAATCACTTCCTATATTTTCTTCATTTAAAAAAAAAATAAGTGGAAAAACATCTGCAAGATAAAATATAGATTTGATTGGCCAAATGTTGGCTCCCTTACAAACCCTATGTACAATTAATTGGATTTGTTTCTTACCCATTATTTTGAGTATGAACTATTTTGCAAACTTTATTTTCTTTCTCTTATACCATATTTCGTTCTTTCAAAAATAGAAATATTCCATCACCTTTCCTTCAGGCTGACAGGGTTACAGAAAACAGAAGTACCTCAGGATTTTGAAAGCACTTCCCAGTCACTATTACTTGAAAGCAAGAGTTTTAACTCTCAAAGAGGCATGATGTCCAAAAAGAAACAATACTCTGAAAAAAGATGAAAAATTGTAGATTACTTTCACAGGCTCTTATTCTACAATGGAAAAAATAGCCACATTCTAGCCAGGCTTCTTTGAAAAGAATATTTTCCTTTTATACAGAGATAAAAAGCAAAGCTTTCAGGTCAGAGGCTATAGGGGAAAAGAGCTAATGTCTCCCCTGCTTTGATGTTACAAGTAGTGCCTCGTTACAGAAGCGTATTAGACCTACCAGTAAACTGAGCCAACATATTTAATAACCAGTTTCAGTATGGGTGACATATGGAACATTCTGTACATAACACAGCAAGCAGTCATGTGCATTACCAACAATACACAGACCTTTACTTTAAGGTGTTTCCATTGCTTTAAAATATGGCATAGCTAAAAGGTAATTTTTGATTTATAGATCCTGTAGGAAGACTTCTTAAAAGTGTATCTGTAACAACTATGGACAGTAAACCAGGATTAAGAGTTCCTCTCTGGGTAGCATAACACATATAATGGGGTTTTTACTGGTGTGTAATATCTGGAAATAGCATGTTTCAGTCTGTGAGTACTCAACACAGCAGTGATTAATGGTAATTGGTGCCTCATTTGCTTTGGAAGCTGAAGGGCTGCAGGTTGGAGGAACTAGCCCAAAACAGCATGGTCTGGGTGCCCTTTTCTTTCAGATCCCTGGGAGTTGAAGGACCAAATGCACCAACTTGTGTGGGTCCTAATGCACCAATGCCTCTAATGGAGCAATTTACGCATTAACTTCTGGAACAGCATATCTCAAAATTCACAATATGCTAGAAGGACATCGATAAATGTGTACCTTAAAAATCAACCAAAAATATTAATTAAACCAGCACCAAGCTGTATAACAGTAAGAGACATCCTTAGAAAAACAAACAAACAAACAAACCTAATTATTTTTTACTTACTTTTTTCGTACCCACGTAAATTAAAACTTGGTAGGAGTACTAATCCTCAAATGAACAAAAATAATGTTTACTCTCTTAAGTATTTGATATCCTCCAGCAGACCTCTACATACCATAAAGTGTAATTTCTGACTGAGTTTTCTATAACTTGGGAAATTATGTTTGTTTGGATATTATTAGTGAAATACTAATTGCTAAGTAGAGACTACTGATCATGCAAATATGAAAATTACATTAATACTATTTATATACCCTGTAGTTTGAGCATTGATAGATAGATTGGTAGATAGAGAGACTGTTCACCAAAATCTCAGGCAATCAGAAAGCTGAAATGCAAAGACCCTACATTTGAACCACAGGCAGATAAACCCTGGCAACTTTTCTTGTGCATAGAGGAACTTCTGCAACGTCTCTAGATTTCAGCCAGAAGTGAGACACAGCAAGAAGGAAAACAGGGGTTTCTAAAGGAATTTCAGTAGGGAGTCTCTGCAGGAAAGATGGAAAGTATTCAAAAGAAATGGAAAACCAGTAAAAATACTGGTAATGGAAAAGTGAAAAGGAACATGAGTTCAGGGAAAAGTTAAGAAAAAGGGAATAAAAAAAGCTAGATATATGAGGAATGTTGATAAAGAAAGAAAACTGCAAAAAAATAAAAAATGGAAAACCTTAAATAGAGAGGAACAAGGGAAATACCAGTTTCACTAAGTGTTTCCTGGTACAGCAGCAAAGAAACAAATCACTCTCCCTATAGGTTCAGGTTCCTGCCACAAAAAGTCCAGGAGGAGTTTTTGAGCCTGATTATTTTTAACAGATTTCCAAATTACATTTTTAGCTTTGCAAGCTTTATTTATAAATATATTTAAGATGAATGATTCACTGGAAATATTGGAGAGCACAATGTCCTAAATAACCACAGCTTTTCTAGAATCGGTTTCCACGCAGGTAAGACAGGTTTTAACTGATGATGCTGGCTTCAGAATGCTATGAAATCACACTTTCCCTCTGCTGGAAGCTACACCTCCAAAAACACAGATGTCTGAGGGGAGCTCATCTTCCCGTCCCTCCTGCTGTAAACACACTGTGCCTTTTGAGGTCGTATAAACTCTTCACTACAGAGACACAAACATGTGCTGTATGGAAAAGAGGTGCAGCAGAAAAGGCTCACAAGCCCCATCACAATACCATCAGGAGCAGAGGGTTGTAAACCAGGACCCAAACCCACAGCTGCATTCATCTCCTGAGGTGCCTCAGACCTCTTAACAAGGACAACAAAAAAAAATGTGGACTTGTTTTTTCAGTGGAAGGTATGAGACACAAAGATTATATTTTGTTTCTCTCAAATGACTGGAAGTGACGATGTTGTGATGGACCATGTCTCTTTTTCTGTTTCAACATTTGCTTTGGAAATCTCCAGATTTTCCAGATATTTATAGGCTACCTCCTTACTAACACAACTTTGAAATTCTTAAAAACTCTCTGCTCTGATGTGCCAGGTTTTCGTCCTGCCTCCACACCAATTTCCACCTTACTGCTGAAGTATCTGGAATGGCAGGTGGGCTCCCTAATTCCTTTTTCTTTTCATATGTTAGTATGACTCTATTTCATCTAGATCAGAATGGTTTTTAGATTTATTTTCTCCCCTTTCCTTTGGAGAGCTCCCATTCCAGCTCCCATAGCAGGACCAGAAGGAACAGGCGAGGGTTTCCAGGTGGGAAGTAAGCAGGGTGATTTTTGTGTGCAACTCACAGCAAGGTAGGGTGCAGCCATAGGGATCCCCAACAGGTTGGTGTGCTTCCTCCCCCAGAACACCTCCTTTTTGTGCTTGTTTTTTCATCAATAATGAGACACTGGGAACAAAGACCATCCAGTGCTTGTGCTTGGGGAAAAGAAAAAATAAACAAACAAACAAAAGATCTCTACTGCTACCAAGAAATAGCGATGAGACTTTTCTTTAGAAAGCTATGTGACTTATAAACAATATATGACTGCCATGTGCTAAAAAGGAACAAGGTCTCTAGTGAGAAAGAAACGAAGTGTCATTCTTAAAACACAAAGTCAGGAGATACAAAAGGGCATACATCATTTCCCTCTGAAATTGTATGATAAAATGACAGCAAAAATCAGCTTAGAAGCAACATGTGAACTAGCCTTCTGTGCCTCCTGCTCTCTTCCTTCCAAGACTAAATGGATCTGTGTCTCTCTTTTGTCACATTGTTGTAACTTTCATTCAGTCTCCCCACTTCACCTTGACCGCATCTGAACAGTGACAATATGTTTCTTGTTCTTCACACTTTTCCCAGCAAGGATCACTGACAGCCTCTTACTTTGTATTTTCTCAGCTTTTCAGGCAGGGATTTTTTTTTTCCTTCTTTCTCCCCCAGCCATCATCATTGCTATTTGGAGAGAATTTGGTTCAATTTCCATTTTAAACATGAAATGTTTGAATTAGCTCATAATATCTCCCAGCTTGCAGAGGAAAGAGATGGTCTTTAAAAAAGAAAAAAAAAAAGTTTCATTTTCTACAAAATAATAAATGAAAAGCTGCAGAATAATCTTAAATCATTTTATACTGCACATAGAACTTCAAAATAATGAGATCTCTTCAATTTGGAAATGATTTGGGTTCTAGGCATATGAATCAGATAGAGTTGTAAAATTATTAGAACACAGCAACATCGTTCATAAGCACTTCAGTTCAGAGGTGATCAAAGATTCTGGACTTGCAGAGCAATTTACCTGGCATTTGCAGGAAAGCCTCACTCTTTCAAACTGAAGCACTCTTAACACTATGAAGAACTTCAATAATTTTAAATTGGCGTGTACCGTACATGCCTAGAAATCCAATTCAGGTTTTAAATAAAAACAGTATAACTTCAGAAGCATGAAGAACCCACCCCCAATAGAACAGCATTCTAGCCTTTCCAATTCAGCCTAGCTCTTATTTCCCCCATGCTAGGATTCCTGGCATGACGAGTTGCTGAAAACATTAGAGAGGAGTGGGGTTTTTTTTTTTTCCTTTTTATCCTTGCCTTCTGATTATCTATGACTGTTCTCCTAAACTCAGTAAACCTCTGGACAGCCTTAGTCTGAAAGCTGATTTTCAAGGTGTGAATGCTAGTTTTAAACAGTTTTAAATATTTTAAATTAAAAATAGAAGACAATGTTTAAGCCAAATCAAAGATGTAATATCTTCCCAACCAAAACTTTAATTATGATGAGTTTACGTTTGCAAATTATATATGTACACACACATATATATATAATTTAGCTGAGCTTAGGCTTGCAAATAGCTGAGGTTTGCAAATAGATGTTCTTAAGGGAAACGCAGAGTACACCGAGTTCTGAAACAATATTGACAGAATAGGAAAATAAAATTAAATCTAAATTTTAAAAATTACATCTCAACTACGCAAGGAAAATATCATGGAAAGTGCCCTGTGCAAGACAGGTATTGTGTTGACCCAGCAGATCCACTGCTTTCATGCAAGTTGTCCTGCTGTGTAAAACAGACTCCTGTCACCAGCAAACCGGTGATGCCTCTCCAATTTCCATAGCATGCAACCACCTTTGCAACCAAACTGGCCAAACCAGAACCTCTTCCTTGGGAGTGGTCACATAAGAGCTACAATCTAGAGAAACTCCAGGGTTTTTTCCTTATGGACACAGAGGTATGATGGTGTAAGATGTATATGAGGCAACCAGTGATATTTCAGGTAGGATGAGGTTTTGACATTCGGTTATGGAAATATTCTATTCAGTTCTAACCAGGTGCTAGAAAGACATCAACGTAAGACCTTGGTAATGCTGGGGACAACCGGTGCACCAGAAACAAGTAGGTGGAGGGGATCAATCAGATTAGGTGACCCCAAATGTCTCCCCCAGGCTTTAAAACCACACAAAATTTGTTTTGGTTTCATGCGGGTGATGCAGTGATGGAGCGAAAAGCCCCAGACAGCATAATCAACTTTTGTCACAAATGGATAAGACTTGCTGCCATTATTATAAATTTTACCCCATGTAAGTAGCTTCTCCAATACACAGCATACTAAATACTTTTGTTTGGGAAGGAATGGGAAGTCATCTGGTTCAACCCCTAATTCAAGAGAGAACCAAAAATCAGGTTGCTCAGGATTTTGTACTGTCAAGATCAGAATATCTCCAAGGATGTAGTTTATAAATCACTAATACTTCTTCATGTTCTTCCTCTTTTAAATTACAGTATCCTAAAATAAGGAATTTTTAAGTTTTGTACCTGAGACATTGATAGTCAGGTCTGTTTCTAGAGATAGAACATATATATGAAATATTAACGTGATATAAACCAATGCAGGTGTCCTTGAATGTTTTTAGTTCTACCAGAGTTCATGTGATCTATGATAAGAATTCTGTTCTGTTCCCCATGGGCTACAGCTTAGCCTCAAGACTTAGAGGATGTGTGACTTAGTGTGAATTTAGTGGAGACTATGATGTCTATAAACCCTCACAAAATCTCACATTAAAAAAAAGGTATTAGTAGGTTTCTACCTCAAACTATGCCAGGCTCACTGTCAGACAGCAAAACTGCTTACAAATATCCATCATAATATTCTCAGGCTTATAAAATTAATTTAGCTCCTTGTGGTGCAGACTGACAGGAGCTAGAAGTAAATGCATTTTAAGGAATGCACTCTCTTTTCTCGAAAATAGAAAAGTACACTTAACCTCTCCAGAATCTTTCAAATAACGAAACCTGAATTATCTGTAACTCAACAAATGTGTGACAAAGCTTGAGGACCAAACCACAACTGTTGGACACAAAATTGTATGTTTCAGATGCATCTTAATTATTTTCTACCAGATATGACTTTTCTTTCCTACATTTGCTATGTGTGAAGCTCGAAAATAAACTTGTTTTAGAAATTGTAGAGAAGAATTGTAGTCATGACTTCAAATGGGAAACTATCTACACACTCACTATTAAATGTAGATGCAGGCAGAAAAAGATAAGACATTACCAGCAAGCAAATAGTTTCCAATGCCTAAATTCTTCTTAATTTTAACTGCAGTTTTAAATGACATTTAACCCTATTTAATGTGCATAATTTATTTCAGGAAAAAAACATTTTAGCTTACATTTAGTATTTAACTTTGATGCTTACCTACTGAAATAAACTATATGGGAGAGAAATGTTTTCCTATCTTTCACGAAGCTGTTATTCAGGCCTGCTCTGTAAGACAAGGTTTTTCAAAAAAAAGAAAAAAGTAGTTAATGATACTACAACTATTTTGTGTAGTAGCAAGATGATTCCTATAATTTTTGAACCAAAACCTCAAAAAACCCATGACATAACAAAAATCTAGGACTTTTAATCTGCAGATAATAGTTCAGCTTCCTCACTGTGGAAGATTATTTTTGTGCTTTGAGCAGTTTAATCTGGTAATTAAGAATTCCCTTTATGCACACAGAAACTGTCTGAAATCAGCTGCCTTCAGCCTTTCCAGAAGCCTCAGGCCAGGAGGAGAAAAAGGTAAATAATGTCAGAAAAAGTGTATAAGCTCAATAAACTCTACTAATAACTTCATAGATTTCCCTGTAGGACTCACCTCAACCTCTTAATATGTTTTAAAAGCCAAGCTGCCTAATGTCCTAAGATTAAAAATATGATAACAAATTTTTAAATACCATTTTCAGTACTAATTTGAGAAGATTTTGAACAAAGTCAAAACCAGCAGCTCTCATTTGCTTTTGCTGTAGTTTTTTTCAAAAAAAAGTACTAATTTTTTGTCTCCAGGCTTGAGACAAAGACAAAAAATGAGAGAGAGAATGTTTTAAAAGAGTGAAAAAAGACTAAAATAAGGCTGCAGGTTTTTACAATTAATCAAATAGATGAGTTGTCCTCCCCTCATAAATAAATAGCCCTTAAGATATAAGCAAAGAAAATTGTTTTCCATTCTAAGTGGAGAATGTATTCCCCTTTTTACCAGATCCCCATCAGATAACAACAGAATTTTGAAAAAGGAAGGATTGTGGTTTGGTGGGACCACCTTGAGAGAACAGTTCAAAATGAGAGATGAGCTGAAAAGGGTTTTCTACATATTCCCTCAGTGCAGAGGCTCTTGAATGCGTCCTCTCACCTACCTGAGCTACACTGGAAAACTGCTGCCAGAGGAGGGACTACCCTCCTCTTTTAAAGGCATCAGCATAAAGCAAGGCTTAGTGTGTTGAGACTTTGTGCTTCTCTAAGGACTAAATTCCTCTTGAGTGTAGAATAATTAAAATAATTCTCCGTTCATGACAGACTAAGAGAAATTACTTTAGATTTAAAAGAATCAAAATTTGTTGAATCTGTTCTTGTTACATGTTTGCACAACTTAGTCCAAGTGGAAGGATCTTAAACTAGAAAAAAGCATATATATCTTCTTGCTAATAGATGATTTGCCCAAAGAAGTTACTAAGTTGGATGATAAACTGGATACTAAATGGACTGATAGGCAGTGTAAAGTCACTTCTTACATTTCTAGCACATGATTTTAAAATACTCTGGTATTTAATCTTTTCCTCCACCAGACCCTCCACCTCATACAAATTTGGAAAGAAACATTCCAGGGATGGGAAAAAAATACAGGAGATCTTGTGTCCAGAAATGCCTGATCCTGCTCTCTGGACTAATGGGTGATGTGAGTTCAGCACTCGCCAGTACAGCAGCTCATTAACTTGCCTTAACTTAACCCAGGTGGGGCACCAGGGCAGCAAGGAGCCCTCTCTGCTTCACCAAAAGCTCCTGTGACCACACCGCTTGCCTTGGATTAGTTCCCACAATTTGAATGTGCCAGTGTTGCAGCAGTCTTCTTGTTAGAGGGTAGAAATGAGCCAAGACACAGACTTCTTGTTTATCACAGCACAAAAAGGGTCTTGGTTTATTCCTCTTTACAGCTCAGCCATCCTGATTCCCAACTATTCACTGTCTCTGGTTACAGCAAGTTCCTGCTGTAGGTTTCCCTTGCAGCCTCTGACTCCTGGTTATTTCC